>NW_017670427.1:0-75539 GCF_001879085.1 Nicotiana attenuata
GACCTATGTGAAATCATGGTTATGCTGGCATCAACTAGGGAGTGGGACCCTATGTTAGGAAAGTCATCAGGTTATGTTGTCATCAACTAGGGAGTGGGAAGCTATGTTGGAAAAGTCATCACGTTATACTGGCATCAACTAGGTATGGGGACCCTATGTTGGGAAGTCATCAAGTTGTGTTGGCATCAACTAGGGAGTGGGACGCTTGTTGGAAAGTCATCAGGTTATGCTGGCATCAACTAGGGAGTGGGACGCTATAGTGGAAAGTCATCAGGTTATGTTGGCATCAAATAGGGAGTGGGACCCTATGTTGGAAAAGCCATCATGTTATGCTGGCATCAACTAGGGAGTGGGACACTATGTTGGAAAAGTCATCAGGTTATACTGGCATCAACTAGGGAGTGGAACCCTATGTTGGAAAAGCCATCATGTTATGCTGGCATCAACTAGGGAGTGGGACACTATGTTGGAAAATTCGTCACGTTATGCTGGCATCAAGTAGAGAGTGGGACTCTATTTCGAAAAGTCATTAGTTTATGCTGGCATCAACTAGGGAGTGGGACCTAATTTTGGAAAAGTCATCAGGTTATGCTGGCATCAACTAGGGAGTGGGTCGCTATGTTAGAAAAGACATCAGGTTATGCTGGCATCAACTAGGGAGGGGGACACTATGTTTGAAAGTCATCAGGTTATGTTGGCATCAACTAGGGAGTGGGACCCTATGTTGTAATGTCATCAAGTTGTGCTGGCATCAACTAGGGATAGAAATCCTATGTTGGAAAGTCATCAGGTCACGCTGGCATCAACTAGGGAGTGGGAACCTATGTTGGAAAACTCATCAGGTTATGCTGGCATCAACTAGGGATCACGTTATATTGGCATCAACTAGGGTGTGGGACCCTATGTTGGAAAGTTATCAAGTTGTGCTGGCATCAACTGGATTGTGGGACGCTTTGTTGGAAAAGACATCAGGTTATGCTGGCATCAACTAGAGAGTGGGACGCTATGTTGGAAAAGTCATCAGGTTATGCTGGCATCAACTAAGGAGTGCGACCCTATGTATGAAAGTCATCAAGTTGTGCTGGCATCAACTAGGGAGTGGAACGCTATGTTGGAAAAGTCACCAGGTTATACTGGCATCAACTAGGTAGTGGGACCCTATATTGGAAAAGTCATCAGGTTATGCTGGCATCAACTAGGGAGTGGGACGCTATGTTTGAAAAGTCATTACGTTATACTGGCATCAACTAGGGTGTGGGACCCTATGTTGGAAAGTTATCAAGTTGTGCTAGCATCAACTATTTAGTGGGACGCTTTGTTGGAAAAGTCATCAGGTTATGTTGGAATCAAGTAGGGAGTGGGACGATATGTTGGAAAAGTCATCAGGTTATGCTGGCATCAACAAAGGAGTGGGACCCTATGTTGGAAAGTCATCAAGTTGTGCTGGCATCAACTAGGGAGTGGGACCCTATCTTGGAAAAGTCATCAGGTTATGCTTGCATCAACTAGGGAGTGGGACTCTATGTTGGAAAGTCATCGGGTTATACTGGCATCAACTAGGGAGTGGGACCCTACGTTGGAAAGTCATCAAGTTGTGCTGGCATCAACTAGGGAGTGTGACGCTTTGTTGGAAAAGTCATCAGGTTATGCTGGCATCAACTAGGGAGTGGGACGTTATGTTGGAAAAGTCGTCAAGTTCCGCTAGCATCAACTAGGGAGTGGGAGCATATGTAGGAAAAGTCATCAGTTTATGCTGGCATCAACTTGGGAGTGGGATGCTATGTTGGAAAATTTATTAGGTTATGCTGGCATCAACAAGGGGTGGGACTCTATGTTGGAAAAGTCATCAGCTTTTGCTGGCATAACCTAGGGAGTGGGACCCTATGTTGGAGAGTCATCAAGTTATGCAGGCATCAACTAGGGAGTGGGACCCTATGTTGGAAAAGTCATCACGTTATGTTGGCATCAACCAGGGAGTGGGACCCTATGTTGGAAAGTCATCAGGTTATGTTGGCATCAAATAGGGAGTGTGACCCTATGTTGGGAAAGTCATCAGGTTATGCTGGCATCAACTAGGGAGTGGGACCCTAAGTTGGAAATGCCATCATGTTATGCTGGCATCATCTAGGGAGTGGGACACTATGTTGGAAAAGTCATCAGTTTATGCTAGCATCAACTAGAGAGTGGGACCCTATGTTGGAAAATTCATCAGGTTATGCTGGCATCAACTAGGGAGTGGGACCCTATGTTGGAAAAGTCATCAGGTTATGCTGGCATCAACTAGAGAGTGGGACCTTATGTTGGAAAAGTCATCAGGTTATGCTGGCATCAACTAGGGAGTGGGACCCTATGTTGGAAAAGACATCAGGTTATGCAGGCATCAACTAGGGAGGGGGACCCTATTTTGGAAAGTCATCAGGTTATGTTGGCATCAACTAGGCAGTGGGACCCTATGTTGTACAGTCGTCAAGTTGTACTGGCGTCAACTAGTGAGTGGAATCCTATGTTAGAAAGTCATCAGGTCACGCTGGCATCAACTAGGGAGTGGGAACCTATGTTGGAAAAGTCATCATGTTATGTTGGCATCAACTAGGTAGTGGGACCTGATAATAGGTAAATTAGACTATAATTAGGCCGTAAAGAATCACATTTTTTATAGCTTTATGGTAAAAAAAGTGATAACCAAATGCTCTGATTAGTGCTTTTCATGCTTTGCAGGCTATATCCAATAAAAGAAATCTGTGGAGTACTTTTGGGATCAATTACGGAGAAAAGGAGGCCAATCATACAATACCCACAAAGTGCACCAAGCGGAGGGACAAAACCAGAATTGAAGCTAGCCTGCCGCTGTCCGGGCGTAACCGCGGTGGGACCGCGGCAGGACGTAGAAAATTCAGGGACCAAAGTGTCAAGTCGGGAAAACTTGGTGTAAAACCCTTATATGATGTAGAAATTCGGCCACATTAGGGTAGGCTTGATTTTCAGATTATTTTGGCAAGACAAATAAGTGTGAGAGATCACCCAAAAACATCATAGTTCTTTATCTCTTCTTTTTCTTGCTATTTTCGATTATGAATATTTTCGTAGTTTATCCCTACGTTGTTATGAGTAGCTAAATACTTTAGTCTAAGGTTTTGATGGAACCTATTGAAGGATGAACTTCTTGATTATGTTAATATAGTTTGCCAGTTAATCTCTATTTGTTCAACTATGTGTTCGTTGTAGTTAATTGACAGGATCCTCAATTAGTTGTGCCTATTTAGTGTGCATAACTCGGAAGAGAGTGCATAATTAGGTAATTGTTGGACAACACCACTCCCAAAGTATAAGAGGGATATATAACTGCGGGTTTAAAGGCGGGATTAGGGATAACGAAGCCTTGGGTGCAATCTAAAGTGAGTTGTAATAAACAAAGTCAGCTAGCGTATCTCGGGAGAGTGCGTCTAGTAAATTATCGTGATTATTCGGGAGATATTTACGATAAAAAGAGTGCTCATGATTGATAGAGATGGTTTGGTGAATCTATATGAAACATAACTGGAAGAGATACCATCAATAAGGGAAATCACTACCTTAGAACTTTCTCATTATTGTTTACAACCCAAGCATATTTAGTTTACCTGTTTATTTACTTTAAGTCTTAGTTATTGGAAATACCATCAACTATTGTTTACAAAGTTTGGGGAAGTTGATTATAAAGAATTTATTAAGTCCAACAAAAGTAATTGATAGGTTGATTCTCTGCGGATTCGATTCTGGGCATAAATACTCAAGTTATATTTGCAACGTCCGCGTGTCCTTTTTTAAGGCATAGTTGGGCGTGACCAAATATTTGGTGCCGTTGCCGGGGTTAACGGTGTTATCAATTACAATTGAAACAAGTACAAAAATTCTTAGTGTAGTCAGTTTTCTCTATACCCAATTTTTACATTGAAATTTTAACGTTTGTTGACTGGGTTGCACAGGTGCATGCCTAGAAACTCATCGAGATCTGGTGAAGTATTTGAAGCGTTATCATATCCCGAAAAAGTTTTCAAGGCTTTGAATCGGGCCAACCGGAAAAACAAACAACAACCAACAACTGCACAATTCGAAACAATCATGGGAGATCACGAGGAAAACCCAGGAGTTCCAATAGTGCCAGAGGCTGCTCTCTATGGCTGGGCACAACCCACATCTGAGAATCTATCCACAGCGATAGTAGTCCCACAGATACAGGCTGAGTCATTCCAAATCACAAATAACATGCTGCACTTGTTGCAGAATAAGGGACTATTTTCGGGGTCACAAGTTGAAGATCCTCAGCAGCACTTGAAGAATTTCTTGTCTATCTGCAAAACCCAAAGGCAACCCAATGTAACTCCGGAAGCAATCAAGTTGTTATTGTTTCCATTCTCAGTGACAGGAGCTGCCCAAACCTGGTTAAATTCACTCCCCATAAATTCTATAGCAATGTGGGATGAACTAGTCAAGCAATTCCACAACAAGTTCCACCCACCCAACAAGACGGCTCAACAAATTGATGATATTTTCAGCTTTAAACAGAGACCGATGGAAACACTGCATGAAACATGGGAACGTTTTAAAGGGATGCTGGTCATTTGTCCACACCATGGTATTCCAGATCTAATGTAGGGGTAACAGTTTTACATGGGATTGTCAGATAGCGTAAAGAACATTGTTGATGCTTCAGCTGGTGGGGCATTCTTGAGCAAAACATGGAGAGAGGGCCAAAGTCTGCTTGACAAGATGACATAGAATTCGGGGTAGATAACCAGAAATGCACCTATCACTCCAGCGGTGCACTCAGTGCCTTTAGATCCATCCCATTCTATGGCTAAAAATGGCCACCTTATTGACACATATAAGCATACTCACCAAAAAGGTGGAAGAGCCAGGGTAGAAACAGCAGGTACATATTGTTGATACTACTAATCGGGGCTTGTGCACATCTTGCATTAGTTAGCCAGTTGGTAACCAGTGGAATGAAGAACACGATCATCATCACTACCCTGAAGACATAAACTATGTGTCTAATTATGGCGGCCAGAGACAGGGTGGTCAGAATTGGGGTCAACAGAATCAGCAGTACAGGCCAGCACAGCCACAGTTCAACACTGGGAACATGGGAGGTATGAGACCCCCCCACCAACAATATGGCACCTTACCCAAGACCACAGGGATACAATAATCAGAATCAGCAGCAGGGGTATCACCCGCCTCAGCAGCAGCATGGTGGAAGGCAGGAAGATGGGTTTGCTAGACTTGAAGCAATGATGCAACAGGTTATTGGATCTAATGCAAAAATTACTGAGAGAGTCGATGCACATGATGCCGCAATCAAAAATATTGAGGTACAGGTGGGCCAAATTTCGATGTCTCTGAACAATCGTCCTCATTAGGCACTACCTGCAGACACCCAGATAAACCCAAAAGATCAAGGACCGAAACAGCTGATGGCGGTGAGCCTACGTAATGGCAGAGATCTTGATGTAGAGAAAGAAAGGGCTCGAGAAACTAGACAGGCTGAGACACTCATACCAGTGCCCATTGAGCTGGATGAATCAACGAAACTGACAGGGGTGACAGTCCAGCCTGCTCAATAAGAAAATACCATCCAGAAGGAGACCGAGAAAGAAGCTGAAATAGTCTAGGAGCCAATAGTTGATGTAGCAGCTGATAAAGATCAGTCCCAATTGATTGGGAAGAAGAGACCTCCTGCACCCTTCCCTCAGAGGCTAGCTAAGTACAAAAAGGAGGAGCAATATAAGAAGTTCTTTGAAATGCTAAAGCAAATCCAGGTAAATATACCATTGATTGATGCTTTGAAGGAGATGCCTGGGTATGCAAAAATGATGAAGGACTTGATGTCCCGGAAGTTTGATTTTCAAGACTTGGCACAGTTACTCTTACTTAGACCTGTAGTGCAGTGGTAACTAGACGAATTGCGGAAAATCTGTCTGACCCAGGGAGCTTTACAATTCCATGCACTATTGGTAATTTTGCTTTTGCTAAGTCACTGTGTGATCTAGGGGCCAACATTAATCTTATGCCCCTGGCAATTTATAAGAGGCTGGGCATTGGAAGAGCTAGACCCACCTCTATGTTGTTGCAGCTGGCTGACAAGACTGTGAAATGACCCTCTAGTATCCTGGATGATGTGCTGATTCAGGTAGGGAAATTTGTTTTCCCTGTAGATTTTGTGATCCTAGACTGCAAGGTGGATGAAGAGATTCCTATAATTTTAGGAAGACCGTTCCTGGCCACGGGGAGAGCTCTAATTGATTGTGAGACTGGGGAGCTCAAGATGAGACTGAACGATGAAGAAATAACATTCAATGTGCAGAAATCTATGAGGAGACCAAGTGAATTCGCCAATTGCTCTCTTATTGATGCCGTGGATGTAATTGTAGAGACTGATGATGAAAGGCTGACTATTGAGGACCCCCTTGCTGCATGTTTAATGAATTTGGATGAGGTAAATGGAGAGGATCTGGCGGAATGGGTGTTGCGCTAGAGGGTAGAGGGTTCTGGGATAGGACTCTAGAATTTGAGCCCTTGCACTTAGAAAATCGAGAAACTCCTCCAGCCAAGCCATCAATCGAACAACCACCAAAGTTGGAGTTAAAGCCATTGCCCGCCCATCTCAAGTATGAATTTCTTGGACCTAACTCCACATTACCTGTTATTATCTCATCTAGTTTGTTAGATGTGCAGGCTCAAGAACTGTTGCTGGTACTTAAGGAGTGCAAGACTGCCATTGGGTGGACCATGGCAGACATAAAGGGGATCAGCCCCGCCTACTGTATGCACAAAATTCTACTGGAAGAGGGACACAAACCGTCCAGAGAACACCAAAGAAGGCTAAACCCCAATATGAAGGAAGTGGTAAAGAAAGAAGTAATCAAGTGGTTAGATGCGGGAATCATTTTCCAAATCTCTGACAGCAGCTGGGTTAGCCCAGTTCAATGTGTTCCTAAAAAGGGTGGTATGGCGGTAGTTAAGAATGATAACAATGAACTGATCTCTACAAGAACCGTCACGGGCTGGAGAATTTGCATGGACTATCAAAAGTGAAATCTAGCCACCCGGAAAGACCACTTCCCACTTCCCTTCATTGATCAGATGTTAGACAGATATGCAGGGAGGTCACATTTCTATTTTCTGGATGGGTACTCAGGGTACAATCAGATCTCCATTGCACCGGAGGATAGAGAGAAGACCTCTTTCACTTGTCTGTATGGTATTTATGCCTTTCGGAGGATGCCTTTTGGCCTATGCAACGCACCCGCCACATTCCAACGGTGCATGAGGGCCATATTCACTGACATGGTAGAGGATATATTGGAGGTGTTCATGGATGACTTCTCAGTGGTGGGGAACTCATTTGATGAGTGCCTGATAAATCTGACTCGTGTGCTGAAGCGGTGTATCGAGACTAACCTGGTTCTGAATTGGGAGAAGTGCCAATTTATGGTACAAGAGGGTATAGTCTTGGGACACCGGGTGTCAAGCAAAAGAATTGAGGTGGATCGTGCGAAAGTAGATTGATAGCATGGATACCCCCTCCGATATCAGTTAAGGCAATCAGAAGCTTCCTCGAGTATGCCGGTTTCTATCGGCGATTCATAAAAGACTTCTTAAAAATTGCCAACCCTCTCTGTAAGTTGTTAGAAAAATATCACCCTTTCTTGTTTTCTGATGATTGCAGGGTAGCATTCGAGGAGCTAAAAAAGAGGCTGGTCACAGCATCTATCATAGTTGCCCCCGACTGGGAGCAACCGTTCGAATTCATGTGTGATGCTACTGACTACGCAGTGGGGGCAGTGCTGGGACAACGGAAAGACAAGCTGATGCATCCGATATACTATGCTAGTAGAACGCTGAGTGGAGCCCAACTGAAATACACTGCGCTGAGAAGGAGATGTTGGCTGTGGTGTTTGCTTTCGACAAGTTTAGATCGTATCTGATTGGGTCTAAGGTAATTGTATACACTGACCATGCAGCTCTCAGGTACTTGATTGAGAAGAAGGAGTCTAAGTCGCGCCTGATTTTTTGAGTGTTGCTACTGCAAGAATTCGACCTTGAAATTCGTGACCGTAAGGGCATAGAGAATCAAGTCGTTGATCATCTATCTCGACTTGAGGGAGCTAAAAATGCGGTTGAGGTTGAGGACATTCTGGAAACTTTTCCAGACGAGCAGCTGCTCGCTACTAGTCTTGAGGAAGCGCCATGGTATGCAGACTTTGCTAATTACCTGGCCAGTGGTATAGTTCCTTATGACCTCTCATCTGCCCAAAGAAAAAAGTTTTGTCGTAATAGCTGCATGTATTATTGGGACGAGCCTTATCTGTTTAGAATATGTGTTGATAATATGATCCGGAGGTGTGTCCCCGAGGTAGAACAATCTTCTGTTTTGCAGTCTTGTCACGCATCAGTATATGGAGGACATTTTGGAGGGGTCACGACAGCTGCGAAAGTGCTTGAGGCCGGATTCTTTTGGCCAACAGTGTTTAGAGATGCACACCTATGGGTGAAGGGCTGCAATGAATGTCAGCGAACTGGGAACATCTCCCGTCGCCACGAGATGCCCATGAACCCAATTCATGAGGTGGAAGTGTTTGATGTTTGGGGGATTGACTTCATGGGTCCCTTCGTCAGCTCCTTTGGCAATAAATACATACTTGTTGCTGTGGATTACGTGTCTAAGTGGGTAAAAGCTACTGCGTTTCCCACTAATGATGCAAGAGTAGTGGTGGGATTTTTGAAAAGAACATATTCACCCGATTTGGGACACCAAGAGTGATTATCAGTGACGGCGTCACTCACTTCTGTAATAGAGCCTTCGAGAAGTTGCTTGCAATGTATGATGTACGCCACAAGGTGGCCACCCCTTATCACCCGCAAACTAGTGGGTAGGTTGAAGTATCTAACAGAGAGATAAAGAGTGTGTTAACCAAGACTATGAACGCCACAAGAACTGATTGGGTGAGAAAGCTAGATGATGCACTCTTGGCCTACAGAACTGCTTTTAAAACACCAATTGGCATGTCACCATATAAGTTGGTGTTTGGAAAGGAATGTCACCTGCCAGTGGACTTGAACATAAAGCGTGGTGGGCGTTGAAGCAGCTGAACTTAGATATTGAGGCCGCAGGCACAACTAGAATCACTAACTTGCATGAGCTTGACGAGTTCAGACATCTTGCTTTTGAGAGCACAAGATTGTACAAGGAAAGAGTGAAGAGGTTACACGACCAGAACATTGTTGAGCGACATTTCAAACCCGGGGACATGGTATTGCTCTATAACTCAGGATTACGGCTGTTCCCTGGTAAGCTTAAGTCAAGATGGTCTGGACCGTTTCGAGTGATTGAAGTATTCCCTTACGGTGCTGTAGAGATTGCCGCAGAGAAAGACTCTCTTACATTTAGAGTCAATGGGCAGAGATTGAAACTATATGTAGGCATGAACGAACCAAAGGAAGGGTCTGAGATCCACCTGACTGAACCTCAGAGGTCGAGCGAGCCTTAAATACGCTCACGTGCGTCGTGGCGCGACGTTAAATCAGGCGCTGCGTGGGAGGCAACCCAAGAATGTGTTGTAAGTGTAGTCTGTAATGTCATGTAAAAAAAAAGAGAGAGAGGTTGAGCGAATCTTAATTGCGCTTGTGCTGCGTCGTGCCACGACATTAAATCAGGCGCTTCATGGGAGGCAACACACGATAGTATAATTTCTAACATATTGTATATACGCAGGGTAGTGCGGAGGACTTTGCATCACGAGCCTGGGCATTACATGGGAAAGGTAGGCATTAAAAGATGTAAAAATAGTGCCTAAGGGGCAAAATAATAAAAAGAACCCCGAAATTAGCATCCAGGAACAAGCTCACCGCGGTCGCGGCGTAACCGCGGTGGGACCACGGTCAGAGACCCTTTCTGAAGATGGTTCACCACGGTCGCGGTGGGACTGCGGTCAGAGACCCTCTCTGAAGTTGGTCCACTGCGGTCGCAGCATAACCGCGGTGGGACCGCGATAGGTCGGACCAGGCCCAGGTACGATCTGCAGAAAGAAAAAAAAATTTATTTTAATTTTTTTTCTTTTTTTTCCCCTTTAATTAACCTAACCTAAACTAACCCTACCCTCCCCATAACCACGCCCACTTTCCCCTCTTCTCCCCACTTCTCTCATCTTCTCCTCTTCTCTCAATTTTCTTCTTCCCAAAATCCTCCTTCTTCCTTCTTCTTCTTCCCAAAACCCACTCTCTCTTCCTTCTTCTTCTTCCCATAACCAAAACCCCCATTTTTTTTATTCCTTCTTCTTAGTTCCTTCCTCCAACCAAACCCCACCTCTCCACAACCCCCCCCCCCCAACGCCCCCTACCTCTCCACAACTCCCCAAATTTGTCCCCAAGACTCCACGGTAATCTTCAAGTAAGTTGGTCTACTTTTTCTTGTGTTTTATTACTTTGCATTAGGTAGTGATTATTGTGTAGAATTCTTGATTTTGGTTGCAATGGGGTTTTAAACTCCAAGTTTGGTGTTGTAGATGGTGTTTGGGGTTGATTTGTGTAGATGTGGGGGTGTGTTCCTAGTTGACAATTTTTGTGTGGGGTGGGTGGTGGTAGCACTTAACTGTTATTAACTTGTGGAAGCTTGTGGGGGGTCTTATATGTCGGAATTGTGGCATTGATAGTGGTGTGGGGGCAATAGTGGATGTTGTCCACTTTGGCACCTTACTAGATGGTTATACTGGCCATGCTTGACAAAAAGGGAACTGTTTGGTGCCAGCGGGTGGTGAAGTCTGAGTATCCATCCGACTGGCACATGTTTGGCTGCCCCTGATCATTATGCTGAATTCATTGCAGGTACTATGGCCCGAAAGAAGCATAGGAACTCGAAAAGCACTTCCGCAGTGCCGACGTATGATGCCACCGGTTCGCATCCGAGGAGGCACAGGACAGGTTTCATGCTAAAGCTACAAAAAGCTTTGTCCCTGAGATCGCTATTGACAGGGCTGCCCTCCGTGTAGAAAAACCGGACATGTACGAGGAAATCAGACGGGGGGATGGAGTTCTTGTTCGAGGAACCTGAAACGGCCAACCCAATGATAGTCCGGGAGTTGTACGCGAACTGCCCGGAACATATGTGTCGTTCTGTGGTTGTGCGGGGCAAAGTGGTAGATGCCTCATTACCGAAGATTCGCCAGGTCTTGCAGGTTCCTCCGTTCACTGGTGAAACTGATTATTACCACAACTCTCTAGGGGTCGATTGGGATACTCTGATTGAGTCAATATGCTCAGGGGGACGACCAGTTTGGATACAGGAGTACATGACCCTTCATTCAAAGTCGTTCACATGGGAGGCTAAATGCTGGTTCACCATTATTTGCAGCAGGTTTTTGTCCACGGGCAACACGTCAGATGTGAACAGCTTACGGGCTCTATTGGTTTGGTGCTTCGTAACCAAGAAGTACGTTGATGTTGCGAAAATCATTGGAGATGAAATGATCCTCCGGTCACCTCTGATGACTAAGGGGTTTTACTTCCCCTCACTTCTGACGAGGTTATGTCTGCTGGCTGATGTCCCCGCCAGTCCTACGGATGGAACTTTGCCCACAAACATAGCATTCAGAGCTTCGAAGATCAAAGTGGGCAGAGATGCACCCACTTCCATTGAGCTTGACGACGATGATGACGTCCCAGCACCCATGGCACCACCCAGGAGATCTTATGATGCTGTCGGATCCTCTCGACAACCCCAAATTGGGGCAGAGTTCTCTAGATCACACTCCAGCCGACCCAGGTTGCCTTCTTTGGAGGAAGAGGTGGCAGAACTTCGCACCTCGGTGGATGGCCTGCATGTACGTTTGGATGCCATGTCTAGACGGCAAGCCAGGTTTGAGAGCCGGATGATGGCTTGGTTCCGCGCTATAGGTAGGGCCTATAAATTCGACCCCAACACCGTCTCTGACTCCGACTGATGACCAGGGATGTTCTCCCACCCTTCTGCGCTTTCATTGTTTTATGACATGGGGACATGCCATATTCTTTTTGTGTGGGGTGGGAGACTTGATTTAGTGTGTGTATTGTTAGTGTATATATGCATTAAGTATGTTGTAGTTTTGTGCTTTTATTTTTGTTTGTATTTATGTTAGACGTCACTGACTTGGCCCAACGACGGACACTTGTCGACGGGTTTTTGAGGGCTAAGGTCGGATAAAAAAAAATCTAGAAAAGGTAGGAGACTCTTCCTGATGACGGACCACTTAGACAGTATTCTTGAGGGAAGTAGTCTAATAAAAAAAGCCAAAAAGATTTTTTTTTATTTTATTTTCTTTTTAGGTAGTGTAGTAATTCCCCCTTGGTTTTTCTTTTGACCACGGTTCTTTTCCAAGGGCTTTTCTTGAACCGGGTTAGGTAGATTTTGTTTTTTCTTTAATTTTTTTAGGGCCCTTAGGACTCTCTTGGGCTAAGATAGGTGAGGGCAAGAATGCATCCCGTGGTGTACATACCTGCAAATACTTAAAACGAACTTGAGGGTACGACGTCTAGGCTCACGTGTAGACTCTTAATCTTATGCCTTAATTTTGCACACCTTGTCTTACTTGATCGCTCGCGTGAGTGTGTTGACAAACTAATTCGGAATGAGTTACATGCCAAGTGTGTGTGAGGTAATACATGTATTCTATACTTGCATGCGATGCCTAGAACTTGCCCGGTGTGTGTGGAAAGCGAAATAGAAGTTGTTTGGTCTTAGAGATGATTTAGGCATTTCTTTGTGTAGCCTATATAATTATGAATCCACCTGTACATATTACCATAGTTAACCTCTTTGAGCCTACAATCCTTTTTCATTGGCAACCACATTACAAGCCTTACCCATTTGTGTGAATTAACCATCTTTTGGAACCTTTTCACCTCTCATGAGCACTTGAATTGTTATGAACCTTATAAAAGTTAAAGTGTGGGGTGGTCGGTTTGGCTTTCGAGTGGAACTAATTGAATAAGGAGAAAGGTGTACTGTTTTGAAAAAGGAAGAGCCACTTGAATTGAAAAAAAAAATCCTCGATAAGTGGTGGCTCTTGATGCAAGTGTGCTTAAAGAAGAATGGGGTAGTTACATTGATCTGAAGGTGGAATTTTGGGGTGACATAAGGATGAGGGTTAATTGATAAATGTATGTATTAAAGTGCTTAGGGAGGTGTAGTCACTCTCATATCTAAATGTATCCTAACCGTCTTGTAGCCTACATTACAACCAAATGAAGCCCTATTTATCTTAGACTGAACAACTCGATTAGTAGAGAATTACACTAAGGGCAAGCTTGTGGTGTATCTGTGTGGCATATGAATGTTCTTTGCTGAGAGTGAGTGAATTCATTCTATCTACAGTTCCTTGTTGTTTGATTTCATGTGTGTGGAACTTCTCCCAAAAATGTGATGTGAGGGCATTTAACTCAAGAAGAAAAAGCAAGTCTTCACTTCTGTTTAGAGTACATAGAGTAAGCATGAGTGTGGCATGGAATTAGAGTCTTCATCTGAGGTGTGGCTGTTGCACTGCTTAGGTTGTTCCTTCATAATGGCGGGTGTGACATAAACAGGGTAATGCATCAAATGATTAGGCCTAGAAGTGTGGTTCAACTTTCTCGAGGACGAGCAAAGATTTAAGTGTGGGGTGTTGATAATAGGTGAATTAGACTATAATTAGGCCCTAAAGAACCATATTATTGTATAGCTTTATGGTAAAAAAAATGATAACCAAATGCTCTTATTAGTGATTTTCATGCTTTGCAGGCTATATCCAATAAAAGAAGTCTGTGGAGTACTTTTGGGATCAATTACGGAGAAAAGGAGGCCAATCATACAATACCCACAAAGTGCACCAAGCGAAGGGACAAAACCAGAACTGAAGATGGCCTGCCGCTGTCCGGGCGTAACCGCGGTAGGACCGTGGCAGAACATTGCTGCAAATTCAGAGGACCATTCTGGCCGTGGTCCTGGCGTAACCGCGGTGGGACCGCGGTAGGACGCAGAAACTTCAGGGACCAAAGTGTCAAGTCGGAAAAACTTGGTGTAAAACCCTTATAAGATGTAGAAATTCGGCCACATTAGGGCAGGCTTGATTTTGAGATTATTTTGGCAAGACAAACAAGTGTGAGAGATCACCCAAAGACATCATAGTTCTTTATCTCTTCTTTTTCTTGCTATTTTCGATTACGAATATTATCCTAGTTTATCCTTACGTTGTTATGAGTAGCTAAATACTTTAGTCTAAGGTTTTGATGGAACCTATTGAAGGATGAACTTCTTGATTATGTTAATATAGTTTGCCAGTTAATCTCTATTTGTTCAACTACGTGTTCGTTGTAGTTAATTGACAGGATCCTTAATTAGCTGTGCCTATTTAGTGTGCATAACTTGGAAGAGAGTGCATATTTAGGTAATTGTTGGACAACACCGCTCCTAAAGTATAAGAGGGATCAATAACTGCGGGTTTAAAGGCGGGATTAGGGATAACGAAGCCTTGAGTGCAATCTAAAGTGAGCTGTAATAAACAAAGTCAGCTAGCATATCTCGGGAGAGTGCGTCTAGTAAATTATCGCGATTACTCGGGAGATATTTACGGTAAAAAGACTGCTCATTATTGATAGAGATGGTTTGGTGAATCTATATGAAACATAACCGAAAAGGATTCCATCAATAAGGGAAATCACTACCTTAGAACCTTCTCATTATTGTTTACAACCCAAGCATATTTAGTTTACAGCTGTTTATTTACTTTCAGTCTTAGTTGTTAGAAATACCATCAACTATTGTTTAGAATGTTTGGAGAAGTTGATTATAAAGAATTTAGTAAGTCCAACAAAAGTAATTGACAGGTTGATTCTCTGTGGATTCGACTCTAGGCATAAATACTCAGATTATATTTGCAACGTCCGCGTGTCCTTTTTTGAGGCATACTTGGGCGTGACCAGGACGCTATGTTGGAAAAGTCATAAGGTTATGCTGGCATCAACTAGGGATTCAAAAGATTGGTTTTGGCCGTCGATTCTTGGTTTTGATGCTATTCGTGGTGTTTCAAGCCCTTAGATAAGTTTGGATAAGGTATAGAAACTTGTTGGTATGATTTCAAGGGGTCCTGGGGGCTCGTTGTAATTCGAAGTGGTTTGAGACCATATCCACTTTCATTTGGACTGTTAGTTTTTAGGTGTAGGGTTCTTCTTCGCAATCGCGGAGGGATGCTCGCGATCGACAAGTAGATGTTTGGGCAGACAAAGATTTACTCTTTGCATTCGCGGGAGTAGGGTCGTGTTCGCATTGGACGGAGCTCTGTTTGCTTTGCATTCGCGTGCAGGGGGAGCTTTTGCGAAAGCTTGTGGTCAGGAAGGTGGTCTGCCTTGGTGTTCATGGGTGCGGGACCTCGTTCGCAAAGAGAATTTCTTAGCTGGGCAGATTTTGGCCTTTACGATCGCAAAGGTGGTCCCGCGATCGCGATGTATATACCTGGGCAAAACATTAAGTGTTATAATTTTGGAATGCTACCCATTTTTTTATATTTTGAGTCCTAGACTTCGAGAGATAGAGATTTTGAAGTGCAAATTCACTACATTATTCGAAGTAATCAATCTACACTTGCATTTAAATTTATATTATATTTTCCCTGGATTTCTATACCTAAAAGCTTGAATTTCAAAGTAAAATTTGGGGGTTTTGGCAATATTTTTGAAATGTCAATAATTGGGATTTGAATCCAAATGTGGAGTCTGTTATTGATAAAACTTATATATTTGGACCCGTATTCAAATGGGTGTTCAAAATTTTTGAGTTTTGTCGGAATCCGGGATGCGGGACCGGGTTGATCTTTTTGATGACTTTATGTATTTGATTAAATAACAATTGACCTGTGATGTATATCCACATTATGAATAGAGGCCAACCCCCCTTTCCTTAGCTATTAGAAAACCCTAGCGTACTATTCCTCTTGAATATGTGATACCAGTTGACGCCCCATCAGTCAAGTTCTCCGGATTGTGAGAGCGCATAGCTAGTGGATCGTGGAAGTTGGTCTCACGCTTAATCTGCTGTTGTTATCGCTGCTGAAACAATGGAGTTGAGCGGTATGCTTCCTTAAACTCTAACTTTAGATTGATTGCAACAATTGTGTCTTAATCTCTGTTATGCTGGGAATTAATTATCTCACACGCAGTATAAAGAATTTTAGACATTTATATTACTGTGTGTCCGATTAATTTTACCGAATTACCTACCTTCTTTCCATGTCATCTACCCACTCACAGGGGCGGATGCACGCTTACCGCAACGGTATCACGCGATACCCCTTTTGTCGGAAAATTTTACTAAATATATGTATTAATACTGCACAGAAACGCGTAAGTAGAAAAAATATGACACCATTTAAATTTATTGTGTCTTGGTGTATTGGTTATGTGCTTGAATTTTCCCTAAGATGTCAAAGATTCAATTCTCAACTAGCACATTTTTCTTTTGCAAATATTTAGAAAAGCCTTTGTGGTTAAAAATATATCTTGTCTAAAAGTATGATAATCAAAGTTATATTTTAGTTATTTTATAAATTTGGACACCACCTACAAAAATTATTGGGTACGCTGCCCACTCACGGAGACAAAGCAGAACAAAGACTTTGCCAAGTTTACGTAGGATGACATATGTTTGCGTCACGCTATAAATCTATGGACTTAGTTATTTGTGTGACTGCCCTTCGTCTCAAGGTAAGACTAAGATACTTTGACATTCAAGAGAAAAGACAAACAAGGCTGTTAGTGCTAAGCTGGATCCCGTTTTTTTTTTTTTTGAACTCTAAAGTTCTTTTTGACTGTCTTTTATTTTGTTTAGCAGTTTCAAGACAAAGAAAACAATTTGGAATTGCTTTTTTTTTCCATAAAAGAAGACAGAAAAATATACTACAACAACAAAAACATAAATGAGAATATTAACTTTAATAATCCTTTAGACGATGAAATTAAGCTGCATAACCTGAAGACGTCAAAGGGACAAAGATGCTCTTCATACTTCTGAAGCATCCGTCTGTTCTAATGCTACCATAAAACATAGTGTTCAAAGTTAAAAGCAGTCTTTAAAACGATTATTGATGGAGACATGCAAATGAAAACGTAACTTTTTTACTTTAGACTCTCACACGACATCATAATCTTTTAAAAAAAGTGCTACCACTATGCTAGAGTTAACATTCTCGTTGACAAGAAATGCATATTACCTACTATACCAGATTCAGAGTTGGCTTGTATATATGCTTCATTTGACAAACAAGTCCACAGGATTTCGAAGTTAAATATTTTCATTTGGTGAATGTATCGACCCCACCGGCCGTTTTACGTAGTTGATCCCCGTTCTCCTATTTGATACTTTTCGTAAAGTTTGTTTACTGTTTGTTACTTGGGGGATTATTGGTTTTGTTTCGGAAAGGTTCGGGAGTGATTTAGAACACCTAGTGTCATTTTTGGAAGCTTAAGCTGTAAGAATTGACCAAGGTTTTGCTTTTGTGTAAGCGACCCCGGATTGGTGTTTGATGGTTCCAATAGGTTCTGATGGTGATTTTGGACTTAGGCATATGTTCGAATTTGGATTTGGAGGTCTCTAAGATGTTTTGATTCTATTTGCCGAAAGTTGACAATTTATGGGATTGTAGAGTTCATAGGTTTGACCGGTGGTTGACTTTGATGATCTTAGGCTTGGATTGTTGTTCCTAAGCTTGGAATATGTTCATTATATTATTTGGAACTTGTGTGCAAAGTTTTGTTGGAATCCGGATTGGTTAGGCTTCAATCGGACGATCGGTTGCAAGTTGGAAGTTCTTAAATTCAAAAGATTGGTTTTGGCCGTCGATTCTTGGTTTTGATGTTATTCGTGGTGTTTTGAGCTTTTCGATAAGTTTGGATAAGGTATAGAAACTTGTTGGCATGATTTGACGGGTCCTAGGGGCTCGGTGTAATTTGAAATGGTTTCGGACCATTTCCACTTACTATTGGACTGCTAGTTTTCTGGTGTAGGGTGCTTCTTCGCGATCACGTAGGGAAACTCGCAATCGACAAGTAGATGTTTGGGCAGACAATGATTTACTCTTCGCGTTCGCAAGAGTAGGGCCGTGTTTGCGTAGGGCTGAGTTCTGTTGCTTTGCATCCGCGTGCTGGGGGAGCATTCGCGGAAGCTTGTGGTCAGGTATGTGGTCTGCCTTGGCGTTAGCGAGTGAGGGACACCGTTCACAAAGAGAATTTCTCAGCTGGGTAGATTTTGGCCTTCACGATCACAAAGGTGGTCTCGCGATCGCGATATATATACCTAGGAGAACGTTAAGTGTTCTGATTTTTGAATTCTACCAATTCATTCATATTTTTTGTCCTAGACTTCGAGAGATGGAGATTTTGAAGAGGAAATTCACTATATTATTGGAAGTAATCAATTTACACTTGGATTTGACTTTATATTTTCCATAGATTTCTATACCTAAAAGCTCGAATTTTAAAGTGAAATTTGGGAGTTTTGTAAAAAATTTCGAAAAGTGAATTATTGGGATATGAATCCGGATTTGGAGTCGATTTTGGATGACACTTATATATTTGGACCCGTATTCGAATGGGTGCTTGAAAATTTTGAGTTTTGAGGGATTTCGGGATGCGGGCCCGGGTTGACTTTGTGTATTTGATTAAATATTTGAACTTTATCATTTGGGATTGATTTCTATGGCTTTGTTTGACATTATTGGGTTGTATTGACTAGATTCAAGCCATCTAGAGTCAGTGTTTTGATGACTTTTTATTTTGGTGATTTTTAGCTTACCGGACAGATGTAAGTCTCTTGGCTAACCTTGTTAAGAGGGAAACCCCTTAGGATTTGACTTGATTGATACATGTTTTAGGTATTGGGGTGGTGTTTATACAGGGTGGCGACCGTATATATATATTTACAAAGTTTATATCATGACTAGGGTTATATTGTAGTACTTTATGCCTTGTTTTTATTGTGTGCTCATCGAGATTTTTGATTTTCTTGGCTTATATAACTACGTCGCTCCTCCAATTCATATTAGAATTCATACCTAGGTTTATGATTATTTATGAAGGCATGAGAGATTATTCTTGACATGTTGAATTATTTTAATCATTTGTAGTAATATAGAAATTCTATGAGCACACATGTGTATGATTATTAATAAGCCCTTGGCCATCTTTTATCTATAATCTATGGACATATGCATACACATTATATTGAATACTTATTCCGGACTGGAAATGTGGTACGAAAGGTAAGATCGTGCAGAGGAAATGCAGTTATGGCACAAAGGACATGATGAACGAATATATGATTGGGAGTGATACTATTAAGTTCCTCTTTTCGCTTGGATTATGATTCATCCCTCCGGGATCAAGTGATTACCCATATTACTTTGTGCGTCGTGAGAATGGTTTATATATGGATTGTGTATCGGGTCGATACATAAATTTTGTATTGGGTTATAGTGATACACAGATTGTGCATCGCGGTACATGTATCTTATACAGGTTTGAGCATGCATAGATATCTTTGACTCATTTAGAAGCATTTATTAGCTTCTAATTATTGCACGACATCTCTATAGGCTAGCTGGGAGCCTCAACTCTATTGATTGCGCAAGGTATCTGTAAATACTATAACTAAGCAGAGTTATCATTAACTGTTGTACTGGAAAGCATGCTTTATACTCTCTAACTGTTGATATATTTTGTTACGCCCCGCAGTATTACGTCCGGCAGTATTACACGCTCTGTAGTACTAAGTTACGACAGTGTTGCACCCAGCAGTATTACATTATGGTGATGTTATGCTTTGCAGTATTAAGTTACGACGATGTTGCACTCTGTAGTATTGTACGTTGGATTTGTCGTAAGGTAATTGACATCAGTCCAAGTAAAAGATTATTTGGAGATTATAAAGATTATGCTATTTCACAAGTGATGAATAAATTCGTAAAGATGATAGGGGAAGCAAGTCAAAGAAAATGAATTTTTCGTCCAAGTTCGGCATTTTGGGGTAAAATACGGCCCGAGCTAAAATACTCGATATTTAAGGACTAGTGACATGCAAGGTACTACATGCCCATGCTAGAAAGGTGTATAAGATATGTGAAAAGTGAGTAATATTTCAAGTAAGTGGGAATAATTCTCAATTTTTCGGATAATTGATTAATTACCGGGTAACAGGACATTACCCAATTAATTAATAAGTGGATAAAAAATTAATAAATTATCCCACCCCTACTCCCCACGTGGCAATACGCCACCACCCAAGCATATCACTCATAGTCATATATGCTTAGTAAGGCAAAATATAACGTGTAAGGTTATTAAATGACTCATCAGAATGACTCATTTTAAAGAAAGAATTGATCTCACTTCCTTGTAATAAGGATCTGAACAACAATTAAATTCTTGGCATCATTTCTTCGTAAAAGAATCAAGCCAACAAATTTATCTTTGGTTTGAAAACAAGGGTGTGGAAACAGAAGCAAATTTCACTTCAAAATCAAGCTTCGTTCATTCAAGGAGGCCAAAATCATTATTTCGCTCCAAAAATTTTAGGAACCAGAGAACAAATTTCGTCCTTGAATCTTTAAGGCGCAGAGGCTGATTTTGTTCAATCAACGAAGGTTTTCCAACAAAATATTATACGGAGTTTTCCCTACTCCAGGTATGATAAGGCTAAACCTTTCCTTCGTTTTGACATGATCCAGTAACTACATGTGTTTGATAACGAGACATAAAGAGAAGTTCATATTCCTGAATTTATGTACATTTTCCTAGTCTCATAAGTAACAACATTCTTCCTTATCGGGACTTCATATTCAGTTTTGTTTTGTCTTCTTTCAGCCAAGAGAGCAGAGAGTCTATATATATACAGCGCCTATGAGCGATCCTACTACGGCAGAGCAGTTATATATATACCGAGCCTTATAGGGCCGAACAACTATTTTACTTACTATATTGAGAGAGTTGAGTCAGTATCAGCAGGTAAGCATATCTTCAGATCATCTTTGACTTCCCATTACTTTCAGTTATTATATTATCAGTTCAGGTTCAGCTTTCAGTATATTGCCTTACATACTCGGTGCATTATTTCGTAGTGACGTCCCTTTTCTGGGGGCGCTGCATTTCATGCGTGCAGGTTCAGACAGACAGACGGGTAGACCTCCTCATTAGGTGTTTCACGAGTTCAGCTTGATCGGTAAGCTCCATACCCTTCGGAGTTGCCTTGTCTAGAGCATTATGTATATCTTGTATATATATATATATATATATATATATATATATATATATATATATATATGTTATGAGTAGACTGTGGCTCTGTTCTGATCACAGTATATCCATCAGTAGAGGCTTGTAGACATATCCTGTTAGTTAGCGCAGTATGTTGTGCTTGTAGGCCTTTTGTGTAAATTTTGTTAGTTTGCAGCTGTAGTAGTTATGACGGCCTTGGCGGACCAGCATTATATTAATGTTTAGTCAGTATTTGCAATTGTCTGGCAATGTGGCCCGTGGCCAAAGTGTGATATTATATGTTCATAGTCCCTTAGTCGCAAGTTGGTACGCAAGGATAGATGAGGCACCGAGTGCCGGTCTCGCCCCAGGTTCGGGGCATGGAAAAAGTGGTATCAAAACAGTTCTGTCCTAGGAAGTCTACAAGCCGTGTCTAGTAGAGTCTTGTTTAGGGGTGTGTCGTGCACCACACTTATAAGCAGGAGGCTACAGGGCATTTAGGATTGTCACTCTTTCTTCTTACTCTAGATCGTGTTGTAGAGCTCACTCATAAGAATTCAAATTTTAAATTCTATTTTATTCGTAATAAGACGATACCTACATCCGCAAAGAAGATTTGAAAGAGAGATAGTTGTGGAAGAGCCGAGTCAGAGGAATTGGATTTTTGTATGATGCCTACTATAAGTAAATGTGAGGTCTTTGGCAGATCATGGGTGTACTAAAAGGTGTAAGCTTCCTGATAAGAGCCCTTATGGCAAGAATACCTATCCACCTTAATGGTGAGAGACAAGGAGAGATTCAGAAGATAAATACAAGTTTCAACAAGCAAAAGAAGCAAGATGAAGAAGAGCACGAGTCGCCCAATTAATGAAGGTTAACATTGTTTATAGTTCCTGCAGAAAAATATAAGCATTAAGAATTACCCTCAACAGTAACAGAGGTATGTACAATTGGCCGTACCCATCTCAGTTATGCCCTATGGGGCTAACATGTATAGTTTAAGAAAAGGACGGAACATCAGGACCTGACAGGGGTTAGAGTAAACCAGAATGGTGAGTGGATTATTTGTGTTAGTTGACATTCCGAAGGATATTGCAAGTGTGCTAGTAGATCTCCTCGTGAGACACCTAGATGGTGCACCCTAAAATATTATAGCTAGATATGAGCATTGGAAGCCTTGAAGGAATAAATATTTCCTTAGTATGGCTCCCGCCCCAGTAAAAAAAGAATGTTAGGCAATTGAAAGAGCCAAGGATGAAGCAAGGGGAGCCAAAAGCAAAAGAATATTTTGTTCGAGTTTTCAGAGTAAAGCAGTAGACATAGATAATTAGCGGGAGATAAGAGGAGAGTTAATGAAGCATTGTGAGTAAGATATGATACACGGATGATAACGGTAGGTCAAAATATGATGACAGTATTACAGAGTTTACAGTCAAGTGAAGGGAAAGACAAAAAATGACAGACCTTGAAAAAGAATATAGGCCATAAAGTCATATCCTCATTTCGAGAAATAAGTTCGCAACTCTAGCACGATTACCAAGAGGAAAGGTTGGACCCCAGAGTAATAGAAATTAATATGGACTGGTGAACAAGATAAACTAAATATGAATTAGAGACTGAGTGATTTGATAATAGTCAGCATCATGAGAATTTCATATCGTGTTCCGGCAATAATAGGATGGACAACAGAAGAAGATTTATGAGAAATTCAGAGAATGGTCATTCAGGAAGACGCTTTCCTAAAGCAAGCAATGTTAGCAAAGTTATGCTTAAGGGACTGTATGTACCAGTTACATTAAGTGTCACCCTCGTGAGTAAGGGAATTTGTCATCCTTGGTACAGAAGGATTGCCGCAAGGCAAGTAAGGATCATTGATATCGAGAAACGACGCCAAAGATGAAGAGGTAATATATCTATAGGTAGATCCTCGTGGCTTCAGCTCTTAGTACACCCCTAAAGGAGGGAATATGGAGTGATGTGACATTAAGTCAGAATTAAGTGATTCTAGTGACTGTGGAATGGTAAAGGAAGAATGCGATAAATGAAAAAGGAATGAGATGACACTTATCCAAATGTTACACGTACGCTACGATTCAAGAATATTGTGCAAGCACGACATCAAGGAGAGGAAGTAAGGGTTCCTTCCCAGGATGTTATTGATAGATAAGGAGCCAGTACGTGAGGTAAGTTAAGACAAGGAAATAACCCAAGAAAGATCATATGGAATATGGATATTAGAATGGGCCGACGAGTAGTTAGTAGTTGATTCAGGAAGAGCCTAGTCATGACTAGACAAGAAGTTACAGACAAATCAGCGGATCATGCAAGATAAATGTAGTAAACCCCAACATGGAGAATTCAGCCTCGCGGTAATGTCATTATAATACTTGAGATGTATTCAAACAGGAGTCGGGGCAGTTAAAGGTACCGTATGAGTGTTACGGGGATAAAAGAAAGTACCACTGGGAAGGCAGTCAAAATATCAGTTCAGACGCAACCATACAAGCACAAAGGCATAGAAGTAAGCAACTACGGATGATTATAGGCAAGGAAGGACATCAAAAGGTCCGTAATAGGCTCACAACTTTACGAGAGTCAAGGGTTCTCCCTAGGTACTACAATGAAAGACTAGCTGAGGAGATAAGAAAGAAGGCTTCAACCTAAGAACAATGACCCAAAGAGGAAATGGTTGTGTAACAACAATCTCGCAACAACATTGTAACCATTCCAAAGGAAAATGGCACCTACCGTGACTAATGAACGGAAGGTAAGAATTAAAAGATCATATGAGTTGTATGAAAACTCTGGCAAGTGTGGCACTAAGATAAGCTAAGTATGGATGCAACAAGGGGGCAGAAAGACTAGGAAAAGTAATAGCTTACGTTGAAGGAAAGCTAAGATGGAACGAAAGAATTATTCGATCAATGATCCAGAGTTAGTACGTTATGGATACACTCAAGATTTTGGAGCATTATCCAGGCAGCATATTTGTTGACAATCATACAGCCATAGAAGACTCTGGTATAGGTTAAAAGAAAGAATTGAGCCTAGGGCATAGACAAAGGATTGAATTGTTAGAAGATTATGTCATGGATATTCCATACGCCCATGAAAGGCTAAGGTAATAACTGATACCATGAGCCACAGATCAGAATCTTAAGCCTACTGATGATAGGCTATAATTACGTATTTTAGTCGATTATTACACTCTAATTTACTGCACTTTAATTGAGTTTGAGCTTTAATCGCTA
Source organism: Nicotiana attenuata (assembly GCF_001879085.1). Taxonomy (NCBI): domain Eukaryota; kingdom Viridiplantae; phylum Streptophyta; class Magnoliopsida; order Solanales; family Solanaceae; genus Nicotiana; species Nicotiana attenuata. The sequence goes on from NW_017670427.1 coordinate 24,543, forward strand.
GTGTTTTGCACTAATTGTATGTTTTATGCCTTGTAGGAGTGATTCCGAGCTATATCGATGTTATGGAATGAATTCAAGTGATTTGGAGCTTTAAAGTTTGAGTAAAAGTTCAAGGAATTAAGTCGGGATCGTGTTTGGGGGTCAACGGATGATAGTTAGAGCGAACGAAGACTCCAGTAGGCAGATTGCGCACTGTCTAGTAAAATAGACATAACTTTTCGCTCAGAACTCCATTTTGGCTCCACAATATATGGTTGGAAAGGGGCTACAACTTTCATGTTTTACGTTTTTCCAAATTCGGAACGGAACAGGGTGAAAAGTGCGTGCCCAGATGCGCGGCTGCGCTAGTTTTAGCGCGCTCAGAAATAGAAAGTCAGCCAATTAGCGCGCCCAGATGCGCGGTCAAATGAGTTGCAGCGCTAGTTAAGCCCGGGAAAAGGTCCTTTTTCATATTGGAGAAGGTATAATTGTTTGGGCCCAACCCTACTTGGTATATATACATAGGAGAACATTTTTAGAGCAATTTTTTACGGAGGGAGAGCACAGAGCCGCCGTGGAGGCCGGGTTTCATCTTTTCTTCCACCAACTTAGTAATTTTTATGTTTCTTTGTATGATTTGTTGTTCTTCTACCATGTCTATGTGGAGCTAAACTTTACGTTCTAGGGTTGTGGTTCTTTCATGACTATTGTTATTTGGATATTGATTTTGATTTCTTATTTTATCATATTGGTTTATTTATTCAATCCTGCACTTAATTATTTGATTGTTTGATCACCAATTGAATACTATCTACGAATCTATAATTGAACTCGAAAGTGGGAATTCTAGATTGCATATAGGATTGAGTAGAGCAAGTTCTTGAACCTGGGCCTCGGGGAACGGATCCGCAGTTAGGATAGACATATACTTAATTGCCTTGCTTGGTTGATTTACAGGAATTATAAATGCGTTCTTGTTGATTCTAACTCCATAGACATATAGGCGTTAGGTTAGCTTGAATAGGCGAGTATGAACTCGACAGATTCTTATGAGCAATATTAACCCTGTCAACCAATAAACTAGATAAATTAGTTAGTTAATTCAATTGAAGATTACAATAGGAATGTTAGATAGCCCATAACCCTAGATTGTTTTCATTACATTGATATCATAAAAATCTGCTCTTTCTCTGTTCAAACTTCATTATTTATATTTCTTTAATTTAATTAGTTTAGAATCAAATACTTCTAGGTTTAATTCTTGTATAAATAATTAGGATAGTCTAATTTAGTTAATAGTTAATCACAAGTCCTCGTGGGAACGATACTCTACTCACTACTTTATTACTTGACGATCACGTGCACTTGCGTGTGCGTTTGGCCGCAACAAGTTTTTCGCGCCGTTGCCGGGGACTTAGAAATTTACTATTCTACTAGATTGGATTTTTACTTTTTTCCTATTCAAGATTTTATTTTTTTATTTTTAACTTAGTTTAATATTTTATTATCTTTGTTGACATGGCATCTTGGAATGAGAATTGGTCAAATATTGGTTATTCTTATTATAGCGATCCTTGTCCATATTGTGGAGGACCACACTTGTGGCAAAATTGTGCATCTCAATTTGATGTGTGGAATTTATGTAATATGTGTGGTGGTCAAGGTGGCCATTGGGATGGTTGTCCTAATTCTTATTATCCTTCTCAGAGTTCTTATTATAATGTTTCTAATAATGTTTATGAGTTTGATAGGAGCAAGGAAGTGGAAGATATGGAAAGCATAGCTCATATTATGGACATGATGAGGCAAGTAGTCGAGCTACAAGATGAAAATCGAAAGGTTGCACAAAGAATTAGTGCAACAATCATGAGAATGAAAGCTGAGGCGGAGGAAGTGGCTGAAGAGAGCGAGTTCCCACCAGAAAATAATTTTGAAGAAGCAGATATAGTGAGCCAATCTTGGCTAGAGGAACAAGCTCAACTTAAAAAATCTCATGAGTTTCTCCGTGATGGTCTTTCAAATATGACAGAACAACTAATAGAAGCAAAAACTGAGCTCAGGCAAGAGATAGACCAATTTGACTTAGATATCCATGACTTGCATGCTCAATTAAATAAAAAGGTTGAGGCGTCTGATGTCCTACAACCAATTTTTGTGGATACTGGCCAGCTTGTGGAGCGGAAAGAGGAATTCCAACTATTCGACCAAAATATTATTAATGATGCCAAGGTTGACAAAGAGCTCAAAATAGAGGATGTAAAAAATAATGCAATTTTGGAGTTGGAGCGTATTGGACCTCATTCTAAACACTTTTCAACATTATGTTTGGTTGGTGACATGGAAATTGATCCATTCGAGCATAGGGAGAACATTTTTGAGAAGAATTTTTGACGAAGGAAGAGCACAGAGCCGCCGTGGAGGCCGGGTTTCATCTTTTCTTCCACCAACTTAGTCTTTTTTATGTTTCATTGTATGATTTGTTGTTTTGCTACCATGTCTATGTGGAGCTAAACTTCACGTTCTAGGGTTGTGGTTCTTTCATGACTATTGTTATTCGGATATTGATTTTGATTGCTTAGCTTATCATATTGGTTTATTTATTCAATCCTGCACTTAATTATTTGATTGCTTGATCACCAATTGAATACTATCTACGAATCTTGAATTGAACTCAAAAGTGGGAATTCTAGATTGCATATAGGATTGAGTAGAGCAAGTTCTTGAACCTGGGCATCGGGGAACGAATACGCAATTAGGATAGATATATACCTAATTGCCTTGCTTGGTTGAAATACAGGAATTATAAATGCGTTGTTGTTGATTCTAATTCCATAGACATATAGGCGTTAGGTTAGCTTTAATAGGCGAGTAAGAACTCGACAGATTCTTATGAGCAATATTAACCCTGTCAACCAATAAACTAGATAAATTGGTTAGTCAATTCAATTGAAGAGTACAATAGGAATGACTAACCAATAAACTAGATAAATTGGTTAGTCAATTCAATTGAAGAGTACAATAGGAATGTTAGATAGCCCATAACCCTAGATCGTTTTCATTACATTGGTATAAAAATCTGCTCTTTCTCTGTTCAAAGTTCATTATTTGTTTTTATTTATTTTAATTAGTTTAGAATCAAATACTTCTTGGTTTAATTCTTGTATAGATAATTAGGATAGTCTAATTTAGTTAATAGTTGATCATAAGTCCTCGTGGGATCGACATCCGACTTTTAGTCACTTTATTACTTTACCACCGCGTATACTTGCGTGTGCGTTTGGCCGCATCAAGTTTTTGGCGCCGTTGCCAATATTTGACCAATTCTCATTCCAAGATGCCATGTCAACAAAGATAATAAAATATTAAACTAAGTTAAAAAAAAAAACTTGAATAGGCAAAAAGTAAAAATCCAATCTAGTAGAATAGTTAATTTCCAAGTCCCCGGCAACGGCGCCAAAACCTTGTTGCGGCCAAACGCACACGCAAGTGCACGTGATCGTCAAGTAATAAAGTAGTGAGTAGAGTATCGTTCCCACGAGGACTTGTGATTAACTATTAACTAAATTAGACTATCCTAATTATTTATACAAGAATTAAACCTAGAAGTATTTGATTCTAAACTAATTAAAATAAAGAAATATAAATAATGAACTTTGAACAGAGAAAGAGCAGATTTTTATGATATCAATGTAATAAAAAAAATCTAGGGTTATGGGCTGTCTAACATTCCTATTGTATTCTTCAATTGAATTAACTAACTAATTTATCTAGTTTATTGGTTGACAGGGTTAATATTGCTCATATGAATCTGTCGAGTTCTTACTCGCCTATTCAAGCTAACCTAACGCCTATATGTCTATGGAGTTAGAATCAACAAGAACGCATTTATAATTCCTGTAAATCAACCAAGCGCAAGGCAATTGGGTATATGTCTATTCTAACCGCGAATCTGTTCCCCGAGGCCCAAGTTCAAGAACTTGCTCTACTCAATCCTATATGCAATCTAGAATTCCCACTTTCGAGTTCAATTCTAGATTCGTAGATAGTATTCAATTGGTGATCAAACAATCAAATAATTAAGTGCAGGATTGAATAAATAAACCAATATGATAAACTAAGAAATTAAAATCAATATCCGAATAACAATAGTCATGAAAGAACCACAACCCTAGAACGTGAAGTTTAGCTCCACATAGACATGGTAGCAAAACAACAAATCATACAAAGAAACATAAAAATTACTAAGTTGGTGGAAGAAAAGATGAAACCCGGCCTCCACGGCGGCTCTGTGCTCTCCCTTCGTCAAAAATTGCTCTAAAAAACGTTCTCCTATGTATATATACCAAGTAGGTTGGGCCCAAACACTTATACCTTCTCCAATGTGAAAAAGGACACTTTTCCCGGGCTTAACTAGCGCTGCAGCGCATTGGACCGCGCATCTGGGCGCGCTAATTGGCTGACTTTCTGTTTCTGGGCGTGCCAAAACTAGCGCGGCCGCGCATCTGGGCGCGCATTTTGACCCTGTTCCGTTCCGAATTATGAAAAACGTAAAACATGAAAGTTTTAGCCCTTTGAGTTAGCTTTCCGACCACATATTGTGGAGCTAAAATGGAGTTCGGAGCAAAACGTTATGTCTATTTTACTAGATAGTGCGCAATCTGCCTACTGGAGTATTCGTTCGCTCTAACTATCATCCGTTGACCCCCAAACACGATCCCGGCTTAATCCCTTGAACTTTTACTCAATCTTTAAAGCTCCAAATAACTCGAATTCATTCCATAACATCTATATAGCTCGGAATCACTCCTACAAAGCATAAAACATACAATTAGTGCAAAACACTAGCGATTAAAGCTCAAACTCAATTAAAGTGCAGTAAATTAGAGTGTAATAATCGACTAAAATACGTAATTATAGCCTATCATCAACACCCCACACTTAAACGTTTCTCATCCTTGAGTCAACCAAAAATTTACTCTATCTATGAGCACTTAACATATTTGAAGCACACTACACCAATGATTATGGTTGATAGCAACAATTAAACTCTAGCATATGCAATCATCATACACTTCCCTTTACTTATGTCATTCTTCAAAAATATTGAAACAAAGACAATATGCTCACAACAATCATAGCCTCAAAAACCGACTCAATGTCACAATGCACTCATGGCTTGAACACCCAACATCCTAGAGAAGTCTAATAATGTTACCTATCCTTCGTGAAACCATGTGCCCTCACAACCAAGGAAAGAGAGTAAGTTGAATCCACACATTCGAATCTCATGATTAAATATATTTTAAGGACTCGTATATATCAAAGAAAATATCGCTCACCCTCACAAAAGAAGTCACATGCATGTAATTGGTACCATAGGCTTGCCCATAATGTAAATCTCTACTAATGTAGGCTCACTCGATCTAAAATCAATTAGGACTTTTTCATGGTTGTAATGTGGGCTAAGGGACGGGTAGGATATATTTAGGAATAGTGACTAACCCTCCTAAGCACTTTAACACACCACATAATCAAGTTTATGCGCAAATTCTTCAATCCCAACTTCAATTTCACAACTAAAATTACTCCCAACAATGTTCCTTCTTTCTTTACGCACTACATTAATTCATAATCAAGTTTATGCGCAAATTCGTCAATCCCAACTTCAATTTCACAACTAAAATTACTCCCGACAATGTTCCTTCTTTCTTTACGCACTACATTAATTCATACCCACTAGCAGGAACAAGACAACAATGTATACATCTCTATATTTTTTTTTCTTGAGATTATTTTTTTTTTCAATTTCTGCTAATGGTGTATTATTTTACAAAACAAGTGCATCTTTCTTCCTTTTATTGGTTCCACTCAAAAGCCACCCCACACTTAGTTCCTTCTTACTTCTTTTAGCGCTCATCTCACAATTAAAGTGCTTTAAGAGGAAAAGGGATCAAAACAATGCTAATTAAGAATAAAAAGGGTATAGGCTTGTAATGTGGATGCTAAATAAAAGTCTATAGGCTCAAAAGGGTTAACTAGGGATAAATTTTATTTGTGATAAGCAATTAAGCTCAAAAAGATCAAAGAAAGCCTAAAATCATTTTTCAAACCGAGCATAACCTTAAATTTCGCTTCAACTCACATACCGGGGCAAGTTCTAGACACAAGTACAATACATAGACTATACAAAAACCTCACCACACATGGCACATGACTCACTAAGAACGGTCTCATTCCGGCTCTCAAACAAATGCAAGTATTTACGGAGCCATGAGATATTAAGCATCAAGCATAAAGTGAACATAAGTCAAGAAAATGAGACATAAGCATCACAAGACATGCTATCCAACATATAAGTCATCATCAATAATTTCAAATCATAGGGAAGATACTACACATGCCAAAACCTAAATATGCTACTATCAAACAAGTCAAGGGCGCCTATGTTCATCATTCTTCCTCCATTTATTCCCTAAATTCTAATCTACTCTAAAAATAAAAAAAAAATACTACTACCCGGTTAAAACTACATCCCATGGAAAAGAACCGAGGCACAAAGAAAAACCACAGGGGATTATTACTACCTAAAGAAAATAAAAGACATATTTTTGGATTTTTTTGTTTAGACTTTAATCCCTCAAGAAAACTGTCTAGGAGATCCATCGTCGGGAAAAGTCCAAATCTTTCAATTTTTTTTTTCGTTTTTTAGTTTTTTTTTAAAAAAAAATTACTACACTAAGAACGAGTACTATAACTAAGCTAACATAGCCCGAGTTTCTGTGGTCCATTATGCGGTCGCATAATAGCTATGCAGACTGCATAGTCGCCGCAGAGTGAGACAGTATGGTGATAAGTTTTGAAGTCAACTATGCGGCCAATTATGCAATCGCATAATCAATATGAGGGCCGTATAGTCATCGCATAACCTCCTTGTAATTTTGCGAGGGGCAGTTCTACGATGCATTACGCGACCGCAAAACAGGTATGCGGACCGCATTCTTGCCGCATACCCGGGCAGATTGTTCAAGTTTTTAGGATCATTTTGTGGTCCCTTTGGTGGACAGCATGTCAATTATGGGATCGCATATGCGACCGCAGATTGTGTCGGGGCTCCCATTTTCTAACTTTTAAAACCCGACCCCATTCCGAAATCATCCCATTAGACTCTCTTGAGCTAATTTCTACCACATTTAGAGTGAGAGCAAGAGTTTTAGAGGTTGAAAGTGATTCTCGCCATGTTACAACCCATATTCACATACGTTAGTTCATGCCATAAGGTCGTCGACCTAAATCCATGAAGAGATTATCTTTAAGATGATAAGAGGTTAATCCTATTGGTCTTAAATGATAAAAAGGTGTATAAGAGTGGTTAACAAGTATTAGAAGTTAAATGAATCAAGGATGTTGTCAGCCGTATTTATGGGTAAACCTAGGGGTGCTTAATACTCTCAAGAGGTCGTATTTTAAGGTATATGAATCATAAAATATCCGTATCATAGTGTTGAAGTCAAACGAGTTATGAAACAAAAGTCGACAAGAGTTGTTGCAACTTAGGTTCATAGTTTTACTTAAACTTTAGGTCAAATGTTATTAAGCTTTTATCTCAATATACTTGGAATTACGGGTGATCTACCCACCAAATTGAAGATCTATGAGTCTAGTTTCCAACGCATTAAACCGTTTATCAATACGACATTGGAGTAGACCGATATAGACATTTTTGCGAGACTGCACAAGCTGCTAGGTGACAAGTAGGTGGTCACCTACTTGGTTAAATGATAGCCCAAAAAGAGACAATTTCGGGTCAGACAAAGAGCCCATTAAAAGTCTTATATCCTGCAATATATCCCTCATTATATTTCACAAATAACCAGACCTAAACTCCTGCAAACTTCCTCCCAAAAATTATCCACAAACCCTAATTGATTTTCCCTCTCTTTCAAGTTCAAATTGGGGGTAAACCCTAGAGTTTGAAGAACCATGATAAGGGCTGAGTTATCCAACAAGTAAGGTGAGTTTACTGCTATCTTTCATACATTTATTCTGCTGTGAATTCATGGTAATTCGTTCAATACATGTAAGAACTCACGGGACGGTGATCGGAAGCCGTGAGTTCGAGTTATTCACTTGTAGCGGACTGTTTTGTGGACTGTTTTGTGTTGCTGTTGAGATGCTTTTTTTACTACTGTTTTGTGGAGTTTTGGAGGAGGAAGGGTGTGGAGAAACACCATATAGATGTTGGGTTGTGGGCTGGTAGTTCTTCGTAACATTTCCGGGTCGTTTGACACGACTACGGTGGCCGTCGTATGTATGAAGTGATTAGGTTATGCGTGGACTGTTTTGGGAGGCTCAATATGATTATTATTGATGTTGTTTAGGCTGTTTGGTGATTGTTTGGAATTGTGTGAAGTCATATATATAGGGGAGGTGCTGTCCGTTTCATCGTAAAATAGGTTGTGGTCGATACATAATAGTTATGACACTTGAATGATAACTATAGTATCGTTTCTCTTATTGTAGACTAAGGAGTCGTGAAAATTGCATAGCTTGAGATTGGGGCAGTATATACATGGTATGTGAGGCTATCCCTTTCCTTCGTTTGCACGACTCCGATCGTACATAATGTAATGAACGAGCTTCCAAAGATACTCTACTCTTAGAAGCTAGCAGTACTTACATTGTTTCCCCTCTTATTGGAACGATTGATGTTGATGTTGCTTCTCTTATTCTTATGTTATCAATATTATTGGTACTTCCTGATTCTTATAAGGTTCATGGTGAAGAGTTAGTCCTAATAACGTGTACATAGGATACCGACCTTATGTCACTTCGAAAGGTTTAGAACATGAGTCCATGAGTCGAGCATGCATTATATATATGTATCTATTTTACTCTACCGAGCCGCGCTATAAACGGCCGGGTATGGCACCTATTGTGCAACCACTGATAAGTTGGGTTTTACCGAGCTCCACGTGGCCGGGTACGATTCTACCGAGCCTTATTGGCCGTATGTTTTTACCGAGCCTATTATGGCCGGGTACGATATGATGATGATGATGCCCACAGAGGCGTATGTTTTAAAAGTTTATGTATATATACATATGTATCACGCATTTCATGTCAGTAGCCCTCAGAGGTACCCAGATGTTACCGGTTGTTTATTCTCTATCCCTGCTTACATTACTGTTCGTACTTATGGTTCCCTGCCTTACATACTCAGTACTTTATTCGTACTGACGTCCTTTTATTTGTGGACGCTGCATGTTGTGCTGCAGGTCCTGATAGACAGGCAGGCGCAGCTCCCCCACTATAGTAGTCTATCCAGTTCAGCGGTGATTGGCGAGATCCCTTATTCGGACTTGCCGTGGTCTTGGTATGCATTTTTGTTATAGACATTATGGTATGTCGGGGCCCTGTTCCGGCTATGTTGCAACACTTATGTTCCTTTAGAGGCTCATAGACAGGATTCGACTCATGTATAGTTTGGTAGGCCTTGTCGGCTGGTTTTTGTTGTATAGTCTCTCATGGTAGTGTGGTAGCTCGTACCTTATATATAGTTTCTTGATTGTCTAGTCATCCCATGTTATGTATGTTCATGCCATCATATTTTATTGTTGGTTGTCCATGACACATGTCTACCATTTATATTGATCTCGTCAGCCCTAAAAGATAATAATGAAGGTTAGATAAAATGTATGTTGGTGCTCGGTATGTATGGCCGGGTGCTAGTCATGGACCTCCAGTTTGGGTCGTGACAAACATGGTATCAGAGCAAGTCTGTCCTAGGGATTGTCTATGAGCCGTGTCTAGTAGAGTCATGATTATGGATGTGTAGCGCCACATTTATAATCAGGAGGCTACATGACATCTAGGGTTGTTACCTTCTTCCTGAATCTAGATCGTGCGTAGAGTTGAGTCGTAAGTGTTCATCGTTAATATTCACCTTGTTTTCTTTCAGCGATGCCTTCGACTAGGAAGCAAACAATTAGTAGACGGCTTGATACAGCTGCGGGAGAGGGTACCAGTCAGGTGCGCCAAGCCAGAGCGGGCCAAAGTGAGGCTCAGAGTGAGATGCCGTCTCATACCTCATCTACTCCGTCTCCTCCAGAGGATATTAGGAGGAACCCAACACCTCCAGTTCCTCCGTTTGGCACTACAGACCGGGATATGCGGAGTGCTTTGCAGTTATTGACTAGCTCGGTAGCTGCTCAGGCTAAAAGGCAGAACACAGGTGCTGCTGATAAACCAGTTAGTACGAGAGTTCGTGATTTTATTAATTTAGACCCTCCTGTGTTTACCGGATCAGATCCGAAGGAGGACCCGCAGACTTTTATTGATCAGGTTCATCGTACACTGCAGGTTATGCATACTAGTGATACAGAGGCAGTAGAGTTGGCTTCTTATCGGCTACGGGATTTAGCGGTTCTCTGGTATGATAGTTGGGAGAGATCCAGGGGTCCGAACGCTCCTCCAGCTGTGTGGAAGGAATTTTCTGAGGCCTTTCTTCATCACTACTTGCCAGTTAAGATACGACGAGCTAGAGTTGATAAGTTCTTGAACCTTAGACAAGGTAATATGAGTGTGCGAGAGTATAGTATGCAGTTTGATTCTTTAGCAAGGTATGCTCCCCATATGGTAGCAGAGATGAGTGATAGGGTGCATCTGTTCGTGAACGGGTTGGGACCACATCTGATAAATGAGTGCACGACAGCCTCCTTGGTGGAGGGCATGGATATTTCCCGTATTCGAGCATATGCCCAGACCCTAGAGGATCGTAAGCGCCAGCAAAGGGCAGATAGGGAGCAGGATAGGGGCCAACATAAGCGGGCTAGATTTGCAGGGTATTCTGATGACTTCAGAGGCAATGTCAGGCCCCAGTCTTCGAGTAGTTCAGCGCCATCTGTAGCTAGTGATCCTCCACAATTCCAGAGGCCTCGATATGATCGATTTACCTATTCAGGTCCAGGTCAGAGTTCGCGGGCATCAGGCTGGCAATATCATAGAGATACTAATCAGACGAGACCCCTAACACCACGTTGTGATCTGTGCAGTAAGGCCCACTTTGGACTGTGCCGTCGAGGTTCTGATGTGTGCTATTCTTGTGGACAACGTGGCCATATGATACGGGATTGTCCTAACAGAGGAGGTGGTGGTATGGCTCAGCTGACTGGATCTGTTTCTGGTTCTTCATCATCAGTTCAACCTCCAACACGGGGTTTTCAGCACTCGACAGGTCAAGGTAGAGGTAGAGGTGCAGTGCAGAGTTCGAGTGGTGCTCAAAATCGAACTTATTCTCTAGTAGGTCGACAGGATCTCGAATCATCTCTAGATGTTGTTACAGGTATATTGTCTATGTTTTCTTATGATGTATACGCGCTGATTGATCCGGGATCTACATTATCATATGTTACACCCTTTGTGGCTAATAAGTTTGGCATTGAACCTGAATTGATAAGTAAACCCCTTGCGGTATCTACTCCGATAGGAGATTCAGTGATTGCTAGAAGGGTATATAGAGGTTGCACTGTGATGATTTGTAATCGTCAAACCTCGGCAAATTTATTTGAGTTAGAAATGGTTGATTTTGATTTGATAATGGGAATGGATTGGTTGGCCTCATGCTATGCAAATGTTGACTGTCGTACGAAGATGGTTAGGTTTCAGTTTCCTGGTGAACCCGTCATTGAATGGAAGGGGAACATTGCTACGCCGAAAGGTAGGTTTATTTCCTATCTTAAGGCAAGGAAGATGATCTCAAAAGGTTACATTTATCATCTCGTTCGCGTTAGGGATACGGAGGCGAAGCCGCCTACTCTACAATCAATCCCCGTGGTCAATGAATTTCCAGATGTTTTCCCAGATGAACTCCCAGGCCTTCCTCCTAAGAGGGAGATTGAGTTTAGCATTGATGTGTTGCCCGACACTCAACCGATCTCTATCCCTCCATACAGAATGGCCCCGGCAGAGTTGCAAGAGTTGAAGGCGCAGTTGAAGGACTTACTGGATAAGGGCTTCATTAGGCCTAGCACTTCACCTTGGGGTGCGCCAGTCCTGTTCGTGCGGAAGAAAGACGGGTCATTACGGATGTGTATCGACTATCGACAGTTGAATAAGTTTACTGTAAAGAACAAGTATCCACTTCCAAGGATTGACGACATGTTTGACCAACTCCAGGGTGCCAAGTATTTCTCCAAGATTGACTTACGTTCAGGGTATCATCAGGTGAGGGTTAAGGAGAAGGATATTCCGAAGACGGCCTTCCGGAGAATATATGGGCACTTTGAGTTCTTGGTGATGTAGTTCGGGCTAACAAATGCCCCATCAGCTTTTATGGATCTCATGAATACTTTATTCAGGCCCTATCTTGATGTGTTTGTGATCGTATTCATTGATGACATTTTGGTGTATTCTCGTTCAGAGGCGGAACATGCAGGCCACTTGCGGATAGTATTACAGATGCTTCAGGATCGTAAGTTATATGCTAAGCTCTCCAAATGTGAATTCTGGCTGAACTCAGTAACATTCCTTGGCCATGTGATATCTGACGAGGGTATTAGTGTCGACACTCAGAAGATCGATGCAGTAAAGAATTGGCCGAGACCTACAACACCATCAGAAGTCCGCAGCTTCCTAGGGCTAGCAGGATATTATAGGCAATTTGTAGAAGGGTTTTCCTCTATATCAGCACCATTGACTAAGTTAACACAGAAAGCTACTAAGTTCCAGTGGTCTGACGCTTGTGAACGAAGTTTTCAGGAGTTGAAGAATCAATTGACATCTGCACCAGTGCTCACTCTTCCTGAAGAACCAGAAGGTTATGTGGTATATTGTGATGCCTCAGGTATAGGTTTGGGGTTCGTATTGATGCAACGTGAGAAGGTGATTGCTTATGCATCAAGACAATTGAAGAAGCATGAAAAGAATTATCCAACCTATGATTTGGAATTGGCTGCAATAATATATGCTTTGAAGATATGGCGGCACTACTTATACGGCATCCATGTTGACATCTACACAGATCACAAGAGTTTACAATACATCTTCAAGCAGAAAGAGTTGAATTTGAGGCAGCGTAGGTGGCTTGAATTACTGAAAGACTACGACGTCGAGATATTGTATCATCCTGGTAAAGCCAATGTTGTGGCAGACGCTCTCAGCCGTAAGTCAGTGGGAAGCTTAGTACATATTGAGGCAGGTAGATGGGGGTTGACTAAAGAGCTTCATCAACTAGCCAATATGAGAATCAGATTGTTAGACTCTGATGACGGAGGTGTTACTGTACATAATACATCAGAATCATCTTTGGTAGCCGAGGTAAAAGCACAGCAATATGAAGATCCTATCTTAGTACGATTGAGAGAGAGCATTCAGCAGTGTAAAATTACGGCTTTTGAGATCGGAGGAGATGGGGCACTGAGATACCAGGGCCGATTATGTGTGCCTAATGTGGCAAGGTTGCGAGAGAAGATTATGAATGAGATTCATCAAACTCGATATTCCATCCATCCCGGCTCGACAAAGATGTATCATGACATTAAGGAGTAGTATTGGTGGGATAACATGAAGAAGTCTATTGCAGAATTTGTAGCCCAGTGTCCTAATTGTCAACAAGTAAAGATCGAACATCAGAAACCCGGTGGATTGCTTCAGAATATAGAGATTCCGACATGGAAATGGGAGGTTATTAATATGGACTTCATTATTGGGTTACCTCGCTCTTATCATAAGTTTGACTCCATCTGGGTGATAGTTGATCGACTTACAAAATGTGCCCATTTTCTGCCAGTTAAGACAACTTACACGGTTGAAGATTTTACGAAGTTATATATCAAGGAGATTGTTAGGGTTCATGGTGTACCAATATCTATTATATCAGACCGAGGAGCTCAATTTACGGCTAACTTTTGGAGGTATTTTCAGAAGGTTTTAGGCACACAAGTGAATCTCAGCACTGCATTTCATCCACAGACTGACGGGCAGGCTGAACGTACCATTCAGACACTTGAAGATATGCTACGAGCATGTGTTCTAGATTTTAAGGGAAATTGGGATGACCATCTTCCACTCATAGAATTTGCCTACAATAATAGCTACCATTCCAGTATTAAAATGGCCCCATACGAGGCACTATACGGGATTAGATGTAGATCACCAGTTGGATGGTTCGAAGTCGGTGAAACAGAATTATATGGGCCAGATTTAATTTACCAAGCCATTGAGAAGGTGAAAGTGATACAGGAGCGATTGAGGATGGCACAAAGCAGGCAAAAGTCTTATTCTGATGTCCGACGTCGTGATCTGGAGTTTGAGGTTGGTGAATGGGTTTTCCTGAGGATTTCGCCGATGAAGGGTGTTATGCGTTTTGGGAAGAAGGGTAAGCTGAGTCCAAGGTATATCGGTCCGTACAAAATTCTTCGACGAATTGGACAGGTTGCTTATGAGTTAGAATTGCCATCCGAATTGGAATTTGTCCATCCGGTATTCCACGTATCTATGTTGAGGAAATGTATTGGAGACCCTTCTCGAGTTGTCCTTATCAAAGATGTACAAGTTACAGAGGATCTATCATATGATGAAGTGCCAGTGGCTATATTAGATCGACAAGTCCGCAAGCTGAGAACAAAAGATCTAGCTTCTGTCAAAGTATTATGGAGGAACAAGAATATGGAAGAAATGACATGGGAAGCGAAAGAGGAGATGAGGTCTAAATACCCTTACCTATTCCAGAATGAAGATAACAAGGATGCTGGTGGAACGCAGGATACATTTGAAGGTGAAACGGCTCTATGAGGTAAGCAATAACTTGAAAATACTCTTCCTTAATACAAAATGGTGATATGCAGATAATGAACATGTCCATGATGCTTTGTGTAGCCTTGTGAGGCCATACGTTGGGCTTAATTGCTTGCAAGTTTTGCTAGTAACCATTTTATAGGGGAAAATTGACCGGGAATTTCAGTTGGAATACATGATGATTTGGACTCCCCATAAACCCTTACATTCGAGGACAAATGTTCCTAAGGGGGGAGGGTGTTACAACCCATATTCACATACGTTAGTTCATGCCATAAGGTCGTCGACGTAAATCCATGAAGAGATTATCTTTAAGATGATAAGAGGTTAATCCTATTGGTCTTAAATGATACAAAGGTGTATAAGGGTGGTTAACAAGTATTAGAAGTTAAACGAATCAAGGATGTTGTCAGCCATATTTTTGGGTAAACCTAGGGGTGCTTAATACTCTCAAGAGGTCGTATTTTAAGGTATATGAATCATAAAATATTCGTATCATAGTCTTGAAGTCAAACGAGTTATGAAACAAAAGTCGACAAGAGTTGTTGCAACTTAGGTTCATAGTTTTACTTAAACTTTAGGTCAAATGTTATTAAGCTTTTATCCCAATATACTTGGAATTACGGGGTGATCTACCCACCAAATTGAAGATCTATGAGTCTAGTTTCCAACGCATTAAACCGTTTATCAATAAGACATTGGAGTAGAGCGATATAGACATTTTTGCGAGACTGCACAAGCTGCTAGGTGACAAGTAGGTGGGTCACCTACTTGGTTAAATGATAGCCCAAAAAGAGGCAATTTCGGGTCAGACAAAGAGCCCATTAAAAGGCTTATCTCCTGCAATATATCCCTCATTATATTTCACAAATAACCAGACCTAAACTCCTGCAAACTTCCTCCCAAAAATTATCCACAAACCCTAATTGATTTTCCCTCTATTTCAAGTTCAAATTGGGGGTAAACCCTAGAGTTTGAAGAACCATGATAAGGGCTGAGTTATCCAACAACTAAGGTGAGTTTACTGCTATCTTTCATACATTTATTCTGCTGTGAATTCATGGTAATTCGTTCTATACATGTAAGAACTCACGGGACGGTCATCCGAAGCCGTGAGTTCGAGTTATTCACTTGTAGCGGACTGTTTTGTGGACTGTTTTGTGCTGCTGTTGGGCTGCGTGTTTTACTACTGTTTTGTGTAGTTTTGGAGGAGGAAGGTGTGGAGAAACACCATATAGATGTAGGGTGTTGGGCTGGTAGTTCTTCGTAACGTTTCCGGGTTGTTTGACACGACTACGGTGGCCGTCGTATGTATGAAGTGATTAGGTTGTGCGTGGACTGTTTTGGGAGGCTCAATATGATTATTTTTTATGTTGTTTAGGCTGTTTTGTGATTGTTTGGAATTGTGTGAAGTCATATATATAGGGGAGGTGCTGTCCGTTTCATCGTAAAATAGGTTGTGGTCGATACATAATAGTTATGACGCTTGAATGATAACTATAGTATCCTTTCTCTTATTATAGACTAAGGAGTCGTGAAAATTGCATAGCTTGAGATTGGGGCAGTATATACAAGGTATGTGAGGCTATCCCTTTCATTCCTTTGCACGACTCCGATCGTACATAATATAATGAACGAGCTTCCGATGATACTCTACTCTTAGAAGCTAGCAGTACTTACATTGTTTCCCCTCTTATGGAACGATTGATGTTGATGTTGGTTCTCTTATTCTTATGTTATCAATGTTATTGGTACTTTCTGATTCTTATAAGGTTCATGGTGAAGAGTTAGTCCTAATAACGTGTACACAGGATACCGACCTTACGTCACTCCGAAAGGTTTAGAACGTGAGTCCATGAGTCGAGCATGCATTATATATATGTATCTATTTTACTCTACCGAGCCGCGCTATAGACGGCCGGGTATGGCACCTATTGTGCAACCACTGATCAGTTGGGTTTTACCGAGCTCCACATGGCCGGGTACGATTCTACCGAACCTTATGATGGCCGGGTACGTTTTTACCGAGCCTATAACGGCCGGGTACGATATGATGATGATGATGCCCACAGAGGCGTATGTTTTAAAAGTTTATGTATATATACATATGTATCACGCATTTCATGTCAGTAGCCCTCAGAGGTACCCAGATGTTACAGGTTGTTTATTCTCTATCCCTGCTTACATTACTGTTCGTACTTATGGTTCCCTGCCTTATATACTCAGTACTTTATTCGTACTGACGTCCTTTTATTTGTGGACGCTGCATGTCGTGCTGCAGGTCCTGATAGACAGGCAGGCGCAGCTCCCCCACCATAGTAGGCTGTCCAGTTCAGCGGTGATTGGCGAGATCCCTTCTTCGGACTTGCCGTGGTCTTGGTATGCATTTTTGTTATAGACATTATGGGTATGTCGGGGCCCTGTTCCGGCTATGTTGCAACACTTATGTTCCTTTAGAGGCTCATAGACAGGTGTCGACTCATGTATAGTTTGGTAGGCCTTGTCGGCTGGTTTTTGCTGTATAGTCTCTCACGGTAGCGTGGTAGCTCGTACCTTATATGTAGTTTCTTGATTGTCTAGTCATCCCATGTTATGTATGTTCATGCCATCTTATTTTATTATTAGTTGTCCACGACCCATGTCTACAATTTATATTGATCTCGTCAACCCTAAAAGATAGTAAAAAGGTTAGATAAAATGTATGCTGGTGCTCGGTATGTATGGCCGGGTGCTAGTCATGGCCCTCCAGTTTGGGTCGTGACACACCAAGCCTCTACTCAATCCTTGCCCAAATTCTTGAAGATTACCAAGTAAAGTTACGAGGCCTTCATCCTAAGAGGTAAGAACTTATGCTCTAACCTATAGTTTTGAAATCTTACTAAAATAGGTAATTAACAAAAAGGGTTCATGGGTATAAGGGTTGATTGTCTTGCATGCATGTATGATAAAAGGGCATGGGGTGATTGTGAGCAAAGAATGTAACAAACGGGGTGTAAGATGATAGAATTCTTCACAAAAGACCTTAAGATTCATAATGCACACTTAGTGCTTGAGAGTATGCTCAAGTGAGCTAGAATCTTGATTACTTCTCTAATTTTTGGATCAACATGTAATTCTCATAAGTAGATTAAAGTGGCTAAGGGTTCCAGAATTATTTTAAGAATTTAAGAAAAAGCTCCATTGAGGTATGTATGGCTAAAACCCCCTCTTCTTAGAAATTGAGCTCCTTTGGTGTCTATGCAAATGTTGTAAGACTAAAATTTGATTGATGTATTGATTGTTATTTCACATGAACTAGTTTTGCAATTATATATATGTCACGCCCCAAAATCCGAGGAGCGCGACCGGCGCTCAACCGAGTAAACCCGACTGAGCAAGCCTGCTAGGTCTCATACTACCCAAATTCGTCTTTGAATAAAAAGGAAATGTACACTATTAATCATATTCAATAAATATATCATTAACGACTTCTATTTCGTTTCCATTAGCAACTTCGTTCGTGATTTTCAAAATATTACAAGTTTTATACGACTTTGCCAAATATCAATATTTCTAATTTAATTCCAACACCCGACACCACCCACAACCTGTCTACGGAGCCTCTAAATACAACTGAAGAGAAATATGAAAATGCCGGCAACAAGGCTCCGGCTATACCTCAATATACAAGTACATGATGAACAGATGATACAGGACCCCGGAATGAAGTAGGGCTCACTAAGTCGGCTGAAAGAAGGATACGCCACTAGCTACGACCAACACTTTCTGCTATGGAACCACCTACACCCATTTAAAGATTTAGCGCCCCCGGCAAAGGGACGTTAGTACTGTCGTATAGTACAAGTATGAATAGCTAAAAGTCCTCTTTCAAAATAGAATGCCAATATAAGAAAAGAGAACCATGTAAACATCAAGCAACAACCAATGATATCCAAAGGCCAAGTTTAACATAGCAATTTTTCAATATACGAATGTTCATATGGTGAAAACGAAACTCGCGATATGAAGATAATACTATTACTGGATAGAAGATATTTAATGCCGATCACCACAATTCATATCATTGTTCACAATACCATTGTTCACAATATGTACATCACAAACAGCTCTCAATTTCAATCACAATTTCTGTGCCAATATATACATATACATATTCCACCGTGAATCTTAGCACGGAGTCCGATCACGACCCGACCGGCTAGGTCATTTCCCTTGGAGACATTTTCCACAATATCAATTTCCATTTCAAGCACAATTCCACCGTGTGTGCGACATGGTGTCCGATCTCGGCCCGACCGGCTAAGCCGTCTTATTTGAGACGTGTACCTCAATCACAATTTCATTGTCACTTTCCAGTTTTAATTCCAGCACAATGTCACCATGTGTGCGACATGGCGTCCGATCTCGGCCCGATCGGCTAGGCCGTCTTACCAAGACGTTTTCCCTTTTCCATCAATCATCTCATTTCAAGTTTTTTTCACACATATCAATTATCGACACTTGGGGCCACAATCCTTACATCATACTTGGCACTTGGCCACTTTTCACTATTCGAGTTCTTTCCACATATTTCACACCAATATCAATTTCAACATTAAACATTTCAATTCAAGATAATAGGCACATACGAGAGCAATTATAGGCCGTAAGCATAAAGAGGGTTCCACACATTTCGGCATAACCATCTCAAATCAAACTCGACTTGAAGTCTCGGCATTTTAGCACATTTTTCACACATTCTTATTTGACAAAATAGCATATTGAAAGCATTGAGATACATCTTGCACATATATTCTTGCCACAAAAATTCACTTAGTTCACTTCAAACATCTTTATAAATTACCAACAATTAGGCACAATCAATCAAATACATTTGGTATACATAAGAGCAATTACGAGTATCAACCATATCGAGCTTCTCACACAATTTGGGATACTAACCTTTATTTGAAAGACGACACAAAGCCGTAACGTTTTAATACGCAGCTCGTACTTATAATATATATATATATATTTATATATATATATATATATATATATATATATATCTTTATTCTTAAGGCTCATTTCGGAATAGTCAAGTTTATGGGTAATAACCCGAAATATAAGATTCATGAACTTTGAGCCAACCATACTTGAACTTATGAAAACATTTATGGAATTCGATTCTAAGAGAGAAAGTTTAGCCAACATACCTTGTTTAAGGTTTTCTTATGTTACTACAACGTTCCGAAAATTCTAGCAATCTCAATCCACTTTGAGAAATAACAAAATCGAACACAAATTAGGAAGATACTCATGGTTTTGGCTCATTTGAGCATTTTATCAAACACTAGTTGTGCATCTTAATTTCAAAGCTCTTTTACAAGATTTCCCTCATTCCGCAACCCAATATTTACTTATTTGTGTTCAAAAATCTTCCCACAATCCTAATTTGTACATGCATGTATAGATCATACTACTACACCCAAGAATCATACCTCAATAATCCATCTTATACCCCAAACTCGAAATTAAAGTCTAGTGAATAGAACCTTTACCTCTTAGATGAAGATCTTGTGATTGGGTTATTTTATTCTTGAAGATTGATGCTAGATTGGATGATTTGAATGTTGGGTTCCTCTTTTTCTCTCTAAAATGCTCTCACCTCTCTCTAGAATGCTCATAAAATCACCCCAAAATGAATCCCAAAGCCTATTTATCAAAATGGGGTTGAGTTATGAAAATAGGGAAATGAAGCCTCCGAAACAGGGTCTGCGATCGCATAATGGACCGCACAATTGGTATGCGGGTCGCATAATGCACCGCAAAACTGGTGCCCAGAACTAGGCTACACTGGACAGGTCTACAACCATTTTGCGGTCGCATAACCACTTCTGCGATCGCAGAATGGCCGCAGAATGGGATTTTGCCAGCTTTTGGTAATTTGGTCATAATTTTGTGTAGGAATATCCAAATGACGAACGGTTTAAGAGTTAGAAACTAGACTCGAAGAACTTTCGTTTGATAGGTTGTTCATCGCATAAAACCTTATATATATTTAGATATTCGCGTCCAAAGTGGGACTTGCACGAACTAATTTAGAATTTTAGCCCATTATGTAATTTTCTAACTTGACTTAGACTTGGGCCTTTCCTTGGACCCCAAATTACTTATTATAAGACTTATACACTTTTTTACCAAATCCAATAGATGTATATCATGTTAATAGAACGTAAAATATTATAATTATCCTACCTGACACCGCAAAATCCTAAATTACTTAGCGAAATTTTCGGGGCCTTACATTCTCCCCCGCTTAGGAGCATCCGTCCTCGAATGAGGAGTAGAGTCCGCCCCAAACACTAAACATAATATATCTCTTTTCTCACCTACCTCAAGTCCCTAAATTTTGACTAACTCCCAAATTTTTCAAAAATTTTGGCAGCATCTCCTTTGTAACTAGTCCTATCCACCTGCCAGAGAACCACCAAAACCATTCTAATGACACATCCACAACTCGACAAAGCACCACAACGTATACATCCATAACACTAATCTCAGCATTACAAGTGCTACCATTATCATAATCATACCTGAACATGGACTACACATGTTTAAATCATAACACCTATAAGGTACCTTTCAAATCAAAATCAATTGTTATACAATCAAGAGAAAATACTTTATTTCACAACACTCTCGGCCTTCAATGTGGCCTCTTATACTTACAGACTTCGCCATAACACTTTCGCAGAAACAATCCCCACCCCCAAACTTACCTAACAAGGATGACAAATAGATACCCTTCATAGGCCAACTATCCATTACCTCCACCTTCAGTAATTTCCACCGGAATGATATACAAAGGATCTCCAACTACCTTCTTAGACACAGACATTTGAAAACATAAAATACATGGGGAACAACTATGGGGAAACTTCATACTCCTAGTGCGACCTAATGTGGAATACACTTATGTCACATTCATTATCAATTCACATAATATCTTCAGGTGGAAAAATATTGAGATTAACCTGTTCACCCTCCTAAACACTAAATATCTACACAAACACCCACACTAAACCTTTGATGTCCTTCAACAATTACTCTAAGATGTGCTATCATAAACTGACCATAAAATTACCTATCGAATATATGTGATCACTCGGTGATGCTTCCTCTTTGACTTGTTTGAACCTTCAATACCCAATAGATTTAATATAATGAGGAACAAAGGAGATCAAGATTGGACTGGAATTATCCAGGAATCCATTAAGGCACTCACTTCATGAGGTTGTATGCTAATAGACACGAAGATTACTACCAACAATTCTAACATGGTTTATCATGACGACATCAATTATTTAAATGGAGCATAGAGGTAACTAGCACACATTGATAAGGTGGGAACCATGTAAGTGATCTTGAGATCTAAAAGAACTGGGTCTTTTTAGATATGAGATGCATGGGAAGCATGATCGGGAGGATGAAGACGCTAGCATCAGTTATTCTTGGGAGGCGGCGAGTTATGCAAGGGATAGTAACAATTGTTCCTTTCCATGAATGCATTGCCCGTCAATTGTAAGCTCTAAGGAGAAGTGGTCAAGTATATTACACTGGTTGCCTCCTTGAGTGTAAGGAAAGTCAGTTTAGCTCTAAATGGTAAGATTCTTGCAACATGGATGCGATAGAGATTGCAAAAGAAATACACGAAGTTGAATTACACTCCTAACGTTAACTGACACAAGGAATCTATGCCACGAGCCTATGAGGATTAAAGAAGTTGAACACTTATGAGATTCTCATATTTCAAACAGCTTAACCCTTCCTGATAATTGATCCTATACAAGAGAACTAAAGATACAACAACTTGTCTTCCAAATCGATATACTCATGATATGTGCAAAAATCTGAAAGCATCTGATCTCAACCTTTTACAAGTGAAACCACATAGCCAGGACATCTTAATATTGGAATAAAATCATGTATTGGTTAGAGGGCTTCTAATGGTTAACATGATGATCCAAGGAGAAAGACAACTAAAACTCCTATCCACCCAGGGAGGTGGAATGCCAAGGATAGCAAAGCTCCCCGCACATGACAATGACGTAGTTAATGATTCTAGAAGTCGAGTGTGTAAAGACAATGGAATCAAATGAGATAGTATAAAATAATCATGAAAGGTTTGCAGATGTTCATAACGAGTTCTCCATGGATTTGGCTTGAGAAATACCCCGATGCTAATGAAAGACGGAAAAACATGAGAAGCATGTGTTGTGCTATGATGACCCCCAAAGGTGCGCTTGGTCTTGACAAAGAGCCTATTAAGGGTCCTTATGAGAAAGGAAGTGTTACAATGACACATAGAAGGACACGTCCTCTCATGATTATCCAACAAGTGTTAGGAAACTAGTACAATGAATTCACTAACTAAGGAACACAATTAACACATGTTGTGGAGGTGTAAAGAGAAAATAAACATTTGTTATGAAGTGGACATGCTTCTACTATATTAATTCCCAACTGCAATACAAGACCACGTCACGGGCAACTTCAATACTAGGAACAAGGTGAGTTACTTACTGCGGGATGTCCAAAGTGGACACGAAAGTTAGACTAAGATGGCGATACAAGATCTTCCTATGACGCCGATGTTAGGATCTCAATTTTTCATAGAGGCTATATGCACACCGTGAACATTTCGATTGACATGCACTCATATGGAAGGTTTTGATGTATGCTTTTACGTTACTACACAGTGAGAAGATTTCGTGATGATACTCGCAAAAGAGTAGAGTGACTGTTCAGACCATAGAAGCCATATACACTAGTGAGTAAAAGAGTGACTCGAGAACGATCACAACACCGGGATGCTTTACATGGAACTTGACACCACATAGGTAAACTTTACGACGGTGCATGTATAGGCACAAACGAGTAGATGTTGTCCATTTAAATAAAAATATTCTGTAAAAAATTCATCGGGTATAGTCCCTTGTTGAGAATATAGGAAAGCACGTGGGAAGTATTAATCCCTGAGTTATAACTCAATGCAAGGACATAATTATAGAACTTAATTCCATAAAAGGATGTAAATAAGAGAATTTGTGATAGAGTGGATTCACGAATAATGCGTCTCGTTCAAAGAGTAGGTCCATGTAATGTTTTGTTATTCAACATCTTGTTAAGACCATGTTTATGAGAACTCTTAAATAT
Organism: Nicotiana attenuata; assembly: GCF_001879085.1. NCBI lineage: Eukaryota > Viridiplantae > Streptophyta > Magnoliopsida > Solanales > Solanaceae > Nicotiana > Nicotiana attenuata. The sequence goes on from NW_017670427.1 coordinate 48,513, forward strand.
GGATGTACATATACAACAATTAGAAATTTTGTGTTGTTCATATTGATATACTAAGGAGTGACTTACTTGGTGACTTTAGGTTGATAGGGCAATAGCTTAATCGATACCCCTCGACTCCACATCCCTAACGTACGTTGGTAGCATACTGATATACTACATGATCTGGTGGTGCACTGACATTGATAGGGACAAGGGCACTCCCCTTAGAAACAGGTTCTACCAATCCCTCCATGGCTCGATACATTCTCCTGACAAACTCTTGGGCAATCACCCTCAGATTCAATGGTGTGATCATTCCCACCTTACTGCTTCAAACTCGTGGATTATAGTTTCAGGATTTCTCATTTTGAGAATAAGACATAGCGAGGAAATTAGCTCCCTATCTTGGGTTCTACCGCACGATCTGGAGTATCAAAGAAGGGTGAAATTCCTATGTCGGAATAGCCTCCAACTTATAGATGTGGTCGACTACACACCGATAAGAAGGACTTTACTAGACACGGCTCCGAGACATCCTAGAACACTTTAAAACCTTAGGCTCTGATACCAAGTTTGTCACGCCCCAAAATCCAAGGAGCGCGACCGGCGCTCCACCGAGTAAATCCGACTGAGCAAGCCTGTTAGGTTTCATACTACCCAAATTCGTTTTTGAATAAAAAGGAAATGTAAACCATTAATCAAATTCTATAAATATATCATTAACGACTTCTATTTTGTTTCCATTAGCAACTTCGTCCGTAATTTTCAAAATATTACAAGTTTTATACAACTTTACCAAATATCAATATTTCTAATTTAATTCCAATACCCAACACCACCCACAACCTGTCTATGGAGCCTCTAAATACAACTGAAGAGAAATATGAAAATGCTGGCAACAAGGCTCCGGCTATACCTCAATATACAAGTACATGATGAACAGATGATACAGGACCCCGGAATGAAGTGGGGCTCACCAAGTCAGCTGAAAGGAGGATATGCCACTAGCTCCGATCAACACTATCTGCTATAGAACCACCTACATCCATTTAAAGATGTAGCCCCCGACAAAGGGACGTTAGTACTGTCGAATAGTACTAGTATGAATAGCTAAAATTCCTCTTTCAAAATAGAATGCCAATATAAGAAAAGACAACCATGAAAACGACAAGCAACAATCAATGATATCCAAAGGCCAAGTTAAACATAGCAATTTTTCAATATACGGAAGTTCATATTGTGAAAATGAAACTCGGGATATGAAGATAATACTATTATTGGATAGAAGATATTTAATGTCGATTCACCACAATTCATACCACTGTTCACAATACCATTGTTCACAATATGTACATCACCAACCAGCTCTCACTTTCAATCACAATTTTTGTGCCAATTTATACATATACATATTACACCGTGAATCTTAGCACGGAGTCCGATCACGACCCGACCGGCTAGGTCATTTCCCTTGGAGGCATTTTCCACAATATCAATTTCCATTTCAAGCACAATTCCACCGTATGTGCGACATGGTGTCCGATCTCGGCCCAATCGGCTAAGCCGTCTTACTTGAGACGTGTACCTCAATCACAATTTTATTGTCACTTTCTAGTTTCAATTTCAGCACAATGCCACTATGTGTGCGACATGGCGTCCGATCTCGGCCCGATCGGCTAGGCCGTCTTACCAAGACGTTTTCCCTTTTCCATCAATCATCTCATTTCAAGTTTTTATCACACATATCAATTCATCGGCACGTGGGGCCACAATCCTTACATCATACTTGGCACTTGGCCACATTTCATTATTCGAGTTCTTTCCACATATTTCACACCAATATCAATTTCAACATTAAACATTTCAATTCAAGATAATGGGCACATACGAGACCAATTATAGGCTGTAAGCATAAAGATGGTTCCACACATTTCGGCATAACCATCTCAAATCAAACTCAACTTGAAGTCTCGGCATTTTAGCACATTTTTCACGTTCTTCACACATACCTTGTTTGAGCTTTGCTTAAGTTACCTTGTTTTGGAATATAAGATTCATGAACTTTGAGCCAACCTTACTTGAACTTATGAAAACATTTATGGAATTCGATTCTAAGAGAGAAAGTTTAGCCAACATACCTTGTTTAAGCTTCCTTAAATTACTACAACGTTCTGGAAGTTCTAGCAATCCCAATCTACTTTGAGAAATAACAAAATCAAACACAAATTAGGAAGATACTCATGGTTTCGGCTCATTTGAGCATTTTATCAAACACTAGTTATGCATCTTAATTTCAAAGCTCATTTACAAGATTTCCCTCATTCCCCAACCCAATCTTTACTTATTTGTGTTCAACAATCATCCCACAAACCTAATTTGTTCATTCATGTATAGATCATACTACTACACCCAAGAATCATACCTCAATAACCCATCTTATACCCCAAACTCGAAATTAAAGTCTAGTGTATAGAACCTTACCTCTTAGATGAAGATCTTGTAATTAGGTTCTTTGATTCTTGAAGATTGGTGCTAGATTGGATGATTTGAATGTTGGGTTCCTCCTTCTCTCTCTAAAATGCTCTCACCTCTCTCTAGAATGCTCATAAAATCACCCCAAAATGAACCCAAAGCCTATTTAGCAAAATGGGGTCGGGTTATGAAAATAGGGAAATGAAGCCTCCGAAACAGGGTCTGCGGTCGTATAATGGACCGCACAATTGGTATGCGGGTTGCATAATGCACCGCAAAACTGATGCCCAGAACTGGGCTACACTGGACAGGTCTGCGACCATTTTGCTGTCGCATAACCACTTCTGCGATCGCAGAATTGGCCGCATAATGGGATTTTCCCAGCTTTTGGTAATTTGGTCATAACTTTTTGTAGGAATGTCCAAATGATGAACGGTTTGAGGGATAGAAACTAGACTCGAAGACCTTTCATTTGACAGGTTGTTCATCACATAAAACTTTATATATATTTAGGTATGCTCGTCCAAAGTGGGGACTTGCGCGAACTCATTGGGAATTTTAGCCCATTATGTAATTTTCTAACTTGACTTAGACTTAGGCCTTTCCTTGGACCCCAAATTACTTATTATAAGACTTATACACTTATTTACCAAATCCAATTGATGTATATCATGTTAATAGCACGTAAAATATTATAATTAGCCTACCTGACACCACGAAATCCTAAATTACTTAGCAAAATTTTCGGGGCCTTTCAATATACGTGAAAGGCGTGCCTCAATGTGTGCAATGTACTATTAATGATAATTTAAAGATGTGCGAAGAATGTGAACCATGTGTTGATATGCCTAGACTTCAAGTCAAGATTAAAACTGAGATTCGTCATGCCAACTATGTGAAATCTTGTCTCTGCTTACAACTTGAATTGCCTTTGTATGTACCTATGATTCTAAATTTGCAAGGTTAACATTGAAAGTGGAAATGATGTGAGATGTGGCCTTGTGCCAAGTATGATGTGATAATTGTGGCCCAAGTGCCTATGAATTGATATATGTGAAATAAAGATTGAAATGAGATGTTTAATGAAAAAAGGGACAACGTCTTGGTAAGACGGCTTAGCCGATTGGGCCGTGATCGAACACCATGCCGCACACATGGTAGTATGTGTTGATATTGAATTTCAAAAATTGAGAATGAGATTGTGATTGAGGTAGATGTCTCAATTTAGGCATCTTAGCCGATCGGGTCGTGATCGGAATCCGCTCAAGATAGCGGTGGTATTATGAATGATGATCAACAGTATCAAATGCCCCAACCTAAAGCTATGGAAATTATGTGAAAGTTATATGATTCTTTTATTTGATGATGTGGTGTTCGTTTAAAGCTTTTGATTGTCCCTTGTGATTTTCTTGTTCTTGAATGATAGTTCTTTCCAATGAAATGGTGTTTAGTTATACATACTAGTACTATTCAATGGTACTAACGCCCCTCTTGCCAGGGGCGCTACATCTTTCAATGGATGTAGGTGGTTCCATAGCAGAAAGTGCCAATCGTATATAGCGGAGCATCCTCCTCTCAGCAGTCTTCGTGAGCCCCTTTTCTTCTAGGGTTAATGCAGTATGTATTTTGTAATAGACTTCTACTTTTGAGGTATAGTCGGGGCCTTGTTGCCGACATTATCATAACTGCCTTTTGTATCTTTAGAGGCTCCGTAGATGTTTGTGTGGGTTATGTACGGGTAATGGACGGGTCAATGAAATGTGTTGTGATTTCTAAACTCTGGTTCTTCTAATTGTTTCTATACGAAATCTTGGGAACTTAACTATGGTTTAAATGTGGTAATATGAAATGAATTAGCAATGTTATATGTACAACCTTTCCTACTGTTTAAATAAATAGATGCATGGTTTTCGTGGTCGTAGTGAGTTGGGTAGAAAGTGTTCGAAAGGCTTGCTCAGTAAGGTTCACTCGATTGAGCGCCGGTCGCGCCGGTCGCGCTTTCCGAAGTTGGGGCATGACAAACTTGGTATCAGAGCCTAAGGTTTTAAAGTGTCCTAGGATGTCTCGGAGCCGTGTCTAGTATAGTCCTTATTATCGGTGTGTAGTCGACCACATCTATAAGTTGGAGGCTACTTGGGCATTTAGGAATAACACCCTTCTTTGATATTCTGGATCGTGCGGCGATTGTGAAACTATTTATCCTTTAGTTAGTGCATTCCTTCAACTTTCAGTACATTGCACCTAACAAGAAAGCCAGGACAGGCCAAGGAGTCAATGCTGCCCCAGGGGCGGCAGTCGACTCTATAATCGATGATGCGGGTGAGAACCTGAGGGGTGAGGACAATCCCCCGACTTCTACACCAGTTCCTACATCTGCTAAGGGTGCTACTATCCCTCCCATTCATATTCCTGTTCTGCCTCCAGCCCCAGCTTCCGGTTCCGGCAATTCTGATGGGGATCGTAGGGGAGCTATTCAGATGTTGACTCAGCTAGTGGCCTCTCAGGCCCAGAGGTCAAATGTTGCGCCTAGTTCATCTAGCAAGCAAGGGGATTCCACCAGTTCTAGGGTAAACAGATTTCTTCAGCTAGACCCTCTAGTGTTTACGGGTGCAAATCCCGAGGAAGACCCCCAGGATTTTTTTGATGAGATGCACAAGACCCTGAAGGTTATGCGTGCAACTGAGTTGGCTGCCTACCGTCTAAAAGGGGTGGCCTATTCATGGTTTGAGTTGTGGTAAGATTCCCGTGAGGAGGGGAGCCCTCCGGCGAGGTGGAGCGAGTTTGCCGATGGCTCTATAGATAATTTCCTGCCCGCTGAGATAAGGGCAGCCCGGGCAACAGAATTTGAGAATCTAAAGAAGGGTATCAAGAGTGTGTGGGAATAGCACATGGAGTTTGCCCGCCTATCCAAGTTTGTTATCCACATGTTGCCTAAAATGGAGGCCAGGGTGTGTCGATTTGTTCAGGGCCTTAATCCTTTGACAATTAATAAGGCTTCTACAGCTGCCTTGAATACTGACATGAATTATGGGAAGATAGTGGCATTTGCTCAGGCCACAGAGAAGTGTAAACTGAAGAGCAAAATGGAAAGAGAGGATAACAACAAGGCCCGATCCGCGGGCAACTTGGGAGAGTCACTAGGTTGGGGAAGATCAGCTTTCAGGGGAGGATCATCAGGGCCGTCCCAGTCTGTTGCGTAGTCTTCAGCCAGTGCACCGCCATCAGGGCCCAGCCAGTAGCAGAAGTGGAGTCGTTTCATGCCAGTCAGGGCAACAGGGGATCCCACTAGCGGGGTCGGTCAGGAGAGAGATCCCAGCAGCAGTAGAGGTCCCCGTGCCCCAGGTGCGGGAAGAGGCACTTGGGGATTTGCTTCTTGGAGTTACCCATATGCTATGGATGTGGGATGAGGGGTCATATTCAGAGGCATTGTCGTGTATCCCGCTAGGGAGCGGGCATGGGCACAACACAGCCAGCCAACCCAGCATCTGCTACATCTTCAACCCCCTCTCCAGCTCGAGGTACCCCAGCATCCGCAGGGCGTGGTACAGCTAGGGGTGGTGCGCAAAGTTCAGGATGGCCCAGCCGGTTCTATGCTATGAGTGGTCGCCAGACTGCAGAGGCTTCTCCAGACGTTGTTACAGGTATTCTGACTGTCCAATCTCATGATGTGTATGCACTTATTGACCCTGGTTCCACCTTGTCCTATGTTACCCCTTATGTTGCTATAGAATTTGGGATAGAACTAGAATAGCTTCATGAGCCATTCTCTGTGTCTACTCCGGTGGGTGAGCCTATTACGGCTCCACGAGTTTATAGAGGTTTTTTGTTACGGTACGTGGTAGGGATACCATGGCCGATCTTATTGAATTGGGGATGATCGATTTTGATGTAATAATGGGAATGGATTGGCTTTATTCACGTTTTGCCCAACATGATTGTCGGAATAGAACAATGAGGCTTGAATTTCCTAATGAGCCCGTTGTGGAATTGAAGGGAGATAATGTAGTGCCAAAAGGTCAGTTTATTTCCTACCTTAAGGCCGCAAGGATGATCAAGAAGGGGTGTATCTACCATTCGGTCCGGGTTACGGACAACGATGCCGAGGCACCTAGCCTTGAGTCCGTGCCAGTTATGCATGAATTTCCGGATGTCTTTCCAAAAGAGCTCCCTGGGATCCCACCAGACAGGGAGATTAATTTTGGGATCGATTTGTTGCCAGGCACGCAGCCTATATCAATTCCACCTTACAGAACGACACCGGCAGAATTGAAAGAGCTAAAGGAACAATTGAAGGGTTTGCTAGAGAAGGGTTTTATCCGGCCGAGTGTGTCACCATGGGGCACACCACTTTTGTTTGTAAGGAAGAAAGATGGGTCGCTACGGATGTGTATTAACTACCGACAACTTAACAAAGTCACAATAAAAAATAAATACCCTCTACCAATGATAGATGATTTGTTTGATCAATTGCAAGGTGCTGCGTGTTTCTCAAAAATTGACTTGCGGTCCGAGTATCATCAATTGAAGATAAGGGAGCAGGATATTCCAAAAATAGCTTTCAGAACTCGGTATGGGCACTTTGAATTTCTGGTGATGTCTTTTGGGCTAACCAATGCCCCGACACCTTTCATGGATCTTATGAATCGAGTCTTCAAGCCTTTTCTAGAATCCTTTGTGATAGTGTTCATTGACGATATTCTTCTGTATTCCCGAAGTCAGGAGGACCATGCTGACCATCTCAGGGCAGTTCGGCAGACTCTTCAGCAGCACCAATTGTATGTGAAATTTTTGAAGTGTGAATTTTGGCTTGTATCCGTCGCGTTCTTTGGTCATGTCATCTCCAGGGATGGAATTATGGTTTATCCTCAAAATATTGCAACAGTGAAAAATTGGCCTATACCGACCATTCCAACAGAGATTCGCAGTTTCTTGGGTTTGGCTGGGTATTACAGAAGATTTGTGGAGGGATTTTCTACTCTTGCCTCTCCATTGACTAAATTGACGCAGAAAGCAGTTAAGTTCCAGTGGTCCGATGCGTGTGAAAGGAGCTTCCAGGACTTGAAATCTAGATTGACTACAACACCAGTATTAATGCTGCCAGAGGGTACTGAGGGATTAGTGGTGTATTGCGATGCTTCAAGGATCGGGCTTGGGTTTATGCTAATGCAACACGGCAAGGTTATAGCCTACGCTTCTTGGCAACTAAAGAATCATGAAAACAACTATCCAACCCATGACTTAGAGCTTGCAGCCGTGGTGTTTGCACTAAAGATTTGGCGACATTATTTGTATGGGGTCCATGTGGATGTATTTAAGGACCATGAGAGCCTTCAATATATTTTCAAGCAAAAGGAGTTGAATCCGAGGCAGAGGAGATGTCTCGAGTTGCTCAAGGACTATGACATTGATATTCTCCATCACCCAGGAAAGGCCAATGTTATGGCGGATGCTGTTAGTCGAAAATATATATGAAGTTTGGCTCATTTTAAGGCGTATCAGAGGTCGTTGGCCCGGGAGGTTCACCAGTTGGCTAGCTTAGGAGTTCGTCTTGCGGACTCTAGCGAAGGGGGGAGTGATCATGCAGAATAGGGTTGAATCATCCCTTGCGGTGGAAGTGAAAGAGAAGCAATTCAACGATCCATTGTTAGCACAACTGAAAGAGGGGATTCACAAACATAAGGCCAGAACTTTTTCCTTTGGCATGGATGATGGTACCCTACGGTACCAAGGTCGCCTATGTCTTCCGGATATTGATGGTCTTCGGGAAAGGATAATGGCAGAAGCTCACACTTATAGTTATTATGTGCACCCAGGTTCTACAAAAATGTATCATGATCTCAAGGAAGATTATTGGTGGAACAACATGAAAAGGGATATGGCGGACTTTGTGGCAAAATGTTCGAACTGTCAGCAAGTGAAAGCCGAACATCAAAGGCCCTTTGGATTGGCTCAAAACATAGAAATTCCAATGTGGAAATGGGAAATGATCAACATGAATTTTGTGGTAGGGTTACCGCGCACTCCACGCATGTTCGACTCAATTTGGGTAATCGGGGATCGACTCACGAAATCAGCGCACTTCTTGCCAGTCAAATCTACCGACACAGTGGAACAATATGCTCAATTGTATACCAAAGAAATAGTCAGTATGCATGGCACTCCAGTATCAATCATTTCGGATCGAGGGGCCCAGTTCACGGCCAACTTTTGGAAGAAATTTCAGCAAGGCTTGGGTACGCAGGTATGTCTTACTACGACTTTTCACCCTCAGACCGACGGGCAGGCAGAGCGGACTATTCAGACGCTTGAAGACATGTTGCGTGCTTGTGTTCTTGATTTCAAAGGTAGCTAGGATGATCATTTGCCACTCATAGAGTTTGCCTATAACAACAACTTCCATGCTAGTATCTCGATGACACCATTTGAGGCGTTGTATGGTAGAAGACGTAGGTCTCCCATTGGGTGGTTCGAGGTTGGAGATGTTGAATGTATAGGGCCAAACCTTGTGCATCAGGCCATGGGGAAAGTCAAAATTATTAAGGAAAGGTTGAAAACTACTCCGAGTCACCAAAAGTCTTATTCAGACATTCGTCGCAGAGATTTGGAGTTCAAAGAAGAGGATTGGGTATTTTTGAAGGTTTCCCCCATAAAGGGCATCATGCAGTTTGGAAAGAAAGTAAAATTGAGTCCGAGATATGTCGGACCATACAAAATCATTCAGAGGATCGGTTAGGTGGCATACGAGCTCGAACTGCCACCCGAGATGTCATTGGTACACCCAGTCTTCCATGTGTTTACGTTGAAGAAGGTAGTGGGGGATATGTCCACTATTGTTCCAGTTGAAACTACTGAGGTTAATGAAAAACTGTCATATGAAGAAATTCCAGTTGCCATTCCTAACAGGCAAGTCCGAAAATTGAGAAATAAGGAAATTGTATCCATGAAAGTGTTATGGCGGAACCACCACCTAATTATTTTATTCCCTAACTAACAGTAAAATACTATATATGTGAATATGTAGTTGAACATAAAAGAGATAATTCTTGATTCCAATAAGATTGAATAGAGCGTGATCTTGAACCTAGTCATTAGGGAATTTATTTGCGAATATGGATAGAAATATACCTATTTGTCGTGCTTAGACAATTGTTTAACCGCAACTCTAGTTCGTAGAATTAATTAAATAAAAATAACCTTGAAATTGGTATTGGCTCAATAAATTAGAAATTACATTATTTAGTTGATAATTGATCACAAATCCTCATGGGAACGATACCCTACTCATTCTTTGTTACTTGATTGACAGTGTATACTTGCGTGCATGATTTTGGGCAACAAGTTTTTGATGCCGTTGGTAGGGACTTCGAAATTAATTGTTTTACTAGATTAAGCTTTAACTACTCATCAAGTTAATTCTTTATATTCTTTTCGGCCGGGTGTTTGATCTAAGGTGCTTGGCTTGAATGTGACAGGCTAGAAGTAATGATCGACTACAGGATTTTGACTCAAAACCTGGGAGAGCATTTCGTAGAAGATTGAGAGAAGCTCATGAAGCAATTAATCTAGAAGTACTCATTCAACCTCCTATTGAAATGACGGATGAACACCCTTTGGCGGTACAAGAGGTTGCTATGCCCAGCATTGCTAATATCACCTCCAATATCATTAAGCCTAGGATCACTGGGAATTTTGAGCTTAAGCAAAGTATGATCCAGATACTTCATGAAAATGTACAGTTTATGGTACTGCCACACGAGGACCCCAAAAACATATGCTGAATTTTTTGGAGATTCATGATACTTATATCACTAACGGGGTATATCTGATTATGTTAGGCTCACATTATTCCCTTTTTCTGTGTTGGGAGAGGACAAGAGATGGTTGAAATCAGATCTGGCTAAATTTATTGCATCATGGAATGATTTGGCTTGCAAATTCCGGCTAGGTTCTTTCCTTCTAGAAAAACCACTAAGATAAAAATTGAGAGAGTTGCATTCGAACAGAGAGAGGGTAATCACTTTATGCACCCTGGGAGCGATTTAAGGGCTACTAAGAGACTGTCCACACCATAACCAAACCAACGAGGTTCTGGCTCACACTTTTATTGAAAGTATACACCCTAAAACAAAAATTGCGATAGACGCAATAGTTGGTGGTCAAGTATTGGAAAAGTGCTTTGACGAGATCTACGCACTGTTGAACAAGTTTTCCAAAAGCAACCCAGATTGGCAAGGGGAAGTAGGTAGACACACAACCCACAAAGCTGTCGGGGTACTGGAATTAGATTTTGTATCAGCACTATCTGCATAGGTAGCATCTTTAGAAAATCAAATCAGCAAGATGAATGTTATTCAGAACAAACAACAACTCCTACCAATGCAACCAGTTCAACCAGTACAACAGGAGCAGGTGTTATGCAAACTCTAAGGTGTGGGCCATACCAGTGGTGCCTGTCCAGCGAAACCAGAGTCAGTTTACTTTGTGAGGAATGCTAATAGAGGCCATGGTAATTAGATTCAATATGGTAATACTTATAAACCAAATTGGATGAACCACCCAAATTTCTACTCGGGTAGAAATCACGGTGCTCAAAATTAGTTCAAACCACAAGGTCAATATCAGCAGTTTTGCCCGCCACAAACAAATCAGTCCGTACATCTGATGGGTAATATTGAGGAGACACTCGAGAGGGTTATGTCTTATAATCAGAATCAAGAAATTGCCATTCAAAATTCAGAGTGATAGATTGGGAAACTTGCGAGTGCCTAGAACACCGAACTAGCGGGAGCATTACCTAGCGAGACTGAGGCTAATCCTAAGGCTCCTATTAATGTTGTGTCATTGAGGAATGTGAGAGAATTAGAAGAAGTTCCAAGGGAAACCAAGTAACGTTTAGTGAAAATATCCTACCACAGAAGTCGAATCAAAAACTGCAAAGGAGCCAGAGAATCCAGTTGAAGAGGCTGTGGCAAAGCAATCACAACACATAGTTACAAGGCCACAACCTCCGTTACCTCAAATATTCCAAAAAGTAAAAAATAATGCAGCGTACAAGAAGTTCCTTGATATTTTGAAACATATACAGATTAACATAACATTGGTGGACATTTTGCACGAAGTGCCAAAGTATGCAAAGTACATCAAGGAAATTATGGCGAACAAGCGCAAGCTAACTGAGTTCGACACAATAGCACTCACTAAGGAGTGTAATTCCAGAATACAGAATATGTTGCCTCCAATATTGAAGGACCTAGGAAGCATCACAATTCAAATTTCAACTGGGAAACATATGGCTGGGTGAGCATTGTGTGATCTTGGGGCGAGCATAAACCTAATGTCGTTGTTTGTGTTTTGAAAAATAGGGTTGGGATATCCTCGACCGACTTCAGTGGTATTACAATTGGTAGATAAATCCTTAGCCAGCCCCGAGGGGGTCGTTGAAGATGTGTTGGTCCAAGTGGACACATTCATATTCCCAGCTAATTTTGTCATCCTGGATTATGAGCTTGATCAGGAAGTCCCATTTATTTTAGGACGACCATTCCTAGCCACGGACCGAGCAATTATTGATGTATGTGAAGGAAAAATGACTATGAGAGTGGGTGACAAAGTGGAGGTTTTCAATGTATACCGAGCACTCAAATTGCTTGCACACTATGAAGATTTTGCCATGATAGCAATTGTAGATAAGGAATTGGAAGGCACAACGCCATACTTGGTGTATGAAGATCCTCTAGGAAGAGCTTTTATTGACTAAGAAGAAGAGGAGGATGAGCTGGTCGAAGAAATTGTACAAGTTTTGAACATGACATGTCAATATGTCAACGGGTTGAAGAGATTAGAGAAAATTGACAGGCCATTGACTTTGACACCACCTAAGCCATCTATTGAGGAGGCTGCAAAATTAGAGCTCAAACCTTTACCTTCCCATATTTTTTAATCTTACTTAGGTTCTTTGCAGTCCATAACCGTTATTATATCATCCTCCTCATTATCACTTGTGCAAGAGGACAAGTTGCTGCGAGTTCTAAGGGAACACAAAGGGGCCATTGGCTTGACTTTTACTGATATCAAGAATTAGTCCGTCATTTTGTATGCATAAACTATTTATGTAGGATGGACAGAGACCTAGTGTGGAGCAGCAGAGACGATTAAATCCTATTATGAAGGAGGTAGTAAAAAGTAGATTATTAAGTGGCTGGACGATGCAATCATATTTCCTATTTTTGACAGCAATTGGGTTAGTCTTGTGTAGTGCACGCCAAAATAGGGAGGCATGATAGTTGTGGAAAATGAGAAAAATGAGTTGATACCTACCAAAACGGTTACGGGCTGGAGGGTATGCATTGATTACAAGAAACTCAACAAGGCTACGTGCAAGGACCACTTCCCACTCCCTTTCATTGAACAGATGTTGGACAGGCTAGCCGGACATAAATATTATTGCTTTCTTTATGGTTACTCCAGTTACAACTAGATAGTTATAGTACCAGAGGGTCAGGAAAAGTCTACATTTACTTGTCCATATAGCACATTCGCTTTCAAAAGGATGTTATTCGGGTTATGCAATGCACTTGCAACTTTGCAAAGGTGTATGATGGCCATCTTCACCGACATTCTAGAGAAATTCATGGATGTGTTCATGGATTACTTTTCAGTATTTGAGTGGTCCTATCATAATTGTCTGAAGAAATTGGAGTTGGTGCTAGCACATGTGAGGATACTAACTTGGTGTTCAATTATGTTTACCTTGAAAATGGTAATTACAATTAGATTTGATTTTGTGGTTCTAAAAATACGTGATTTATTTTTATGCTAGTTGTTAGGCAGTAGATGCTAAGTGTGAGACTAGAAAATAAGGTAAAATCTTGAAGGTAGTGTGTCAAGCAAACTTAGTGGCTGTGAATCGGGGCCTCGAGCTGGCTTATACGGGGCCTCGAGGTCGAGCTAGGCGTTAGGCTCTGAACAGCCGATGGATGGCTAACAATTCTAAGAGCTTTGATGATGGCTCTTTATGATCAATGATGAATAATAAATGAAGAACAATGAAAACACAATAAATGGAAGTAATAAATGTAAGTAATATTATCAAGGGAGAATATGTTTAAGTTAGAGAGCATAGAATGTTTTTCTTCTTGTATTGAATGTTGTGTATTGTATCCCTTACAAAATGATAACGATCCCCTTTTTATATATGAGGGGAAATCCCAATATAGTACTTGTGCATTTATTACAGGGATATGAGGCAAGTACAACCATTTAATGCTACGGTATGTGCATGTACTAGCCTAATAGACTTGGTCAGCTTTAACCACGTGCCTTGGGAACTTCCCGTTTGTTCATCATAGTCATCGACTTGCACTGCCCCGAGGTCGAGCACTGAGAACCCTCGTGGTCGAACCTCGAGCTGAGCCTCAAGCCTCCTGGATAGATGCTTATAAAGTGTTGTAATGACCATAAAATTGGACTCTCTGGTTTTTACCGTATACAGATAGTCCCCGCGTTTCTTAGAATAAAAATGATAAGAGACGGTCTTGAACTCTTGACTTTCTTGAACATCTTGTGATGACGTCATACTTGTGACGTCTGTGTTCCGAGTGACTGAAAATATCCTATCAGTCCCTCTTCTCTGAGGCAGTCAATACACTGCCGCTTTATTCTCCCAAAAGCGGTGATATCGCCGCCGACCCGCTTCTAGAAAACATTGATTGCGCCTGTCGATACGTTTCCCAAAGCCATCGATTGCACTGTCAGTTACGCTACTGCCTTTCTATAAATGGGAGGTTTCTTGAACCAAAACTCCATCGAGTCATTCTTCAACAGTCTTTAACCCTTTGCTTCTCTTCTTCCTTATCCAAACTCTATTTTCAATGCTTCAATCTCCTGACCGTAAGGTCACACGGCATCGGTTTTGCCAGTTATGCCATGACTCTCTTTCAGAGCTTCTCCCCAATGAGTGGGATCGTATTGGTTTGTTGTTGTTGTTGTTGGCCCAAAATAAGGAGAGAAAGGCTTCAAATTATTCCCGCATCAAAGGGTATGTGGACCACGAACTACTGCTCATCTCTCTTAACTTCCACCTGGTGTGGCGCTTCACTCCCTTTTCTTTTCTCGGAGTAAGGTGGCATCAACTACTAACTTTTGCATCCCACACCAGTGCAATATCTCAAGAAGTGTCTTCGCAATAGTAGTGCTGGTAAGACCCGTACTCGCCAAATTTTTCACCAAGCCACAACTTTCCCTGCCTGTTAAAAGCTTTTGCTCTTTGATAGGCTATAGCCTTCTTCCTCATCTATTGCTGCTTCAGAGGAGATTCTTGAAGACGTCGCTTAGAAGGTCGAAATGGGATCCCCGAGGAAATGGTTCTCGTACATGTTGCTCCCGAGGATGTACCTCCGAGAGTAGATTAGACTTTTAGCTTTTGTTTTTTGCTTCTTTGTTTCTCTGTAAGGACCCCTCGTGGGCTTTTGTAATCATCGTTTATTAATACAAAAAATGTTTCTTCAATTTGTCATTGATTTGTGCTGGATTTCCTTTTGCTTGCGTTTGTAAAAAATCCAAGCATGTGACTTTATCGATCGATCCGAATACTGGACGCAGACATGGGTATTCCCTTGGTTTTTGATTGGTTAACACGGTATTTCCTGAAAACCCTTCGACATCCCCCAGACTAAGTCTGAGTTGACCTGATTAAAACTTAGGCCGCCGGGACTTTCGACTTTAAATTGAGCGAGAGTGGGGCCTCAAATTTTAGACCAAACCTTAGCCTTTTTAGGCCCTGTTGGTAGTCTATGAGAGATGAATCTGCTCGATCGCCGGAAAATAAAGACAGCCCTCAAGCCTTTTCAAATAGTCCCCGAGTGAGTGTTTACTTCAACTCGGGCGCACTCGAAAACTTGTTTTGAATTTAAAATGAAGATAGCCCTATGGTGTTATAGATAGACCCTGAGTGGGGATCCGCTTGAACTCGGATGGCCCCTGGGCTAAACTAACCGAGAGGGCATTTAAATTGAACTGAAGGCGAAACTAGCCCTGAGGCTTTATTAATAACCATCGAGTGGGAACTGACTTGGATCTAGAAAGATCCTCGAGATCGGGCACCATCTTGAGGCTAGGTTTGTGCGGGTAGCTCCTTAGAGCCCATCGTTATAGCAATAAAGATCCTCGAGATTGGGTACCATCTCGAGGCAATGTTGATACGGGGGCATTTGTTTCATCGAACGTTGTACGACGACATCAATCATACGACACGACCATGGAATGACCGAGGTGATTCCGCCGGTACACTTCCCCGAAAGTGACAATGGCCTAGCCAGCATTAATTGGCCATTAAGGTAGGCGGACAGTCACCGCTTGCTCTATATATGAGTTTGTTTCCATCATTTTTGAGGATTCCGCTATTTTGAGCACCTATCCCTTTTCATGTAGTTCCTCTTTCTTGTGTCAGCTCTTTCACCATTTCAATTTGAAGCTTTCGCTTAAGTTCTCGTTTCTCTTCTCTTGTTCCACCACGGTTATGCCTGCCACGCCCAGACCTGTTCACCAAGAAGAGGAGAGTTTTGCCTCTACTTCCCGCTCGGTTGGTGGTACACCGCTGGTGTCTGTTGAGCTAGACGCGAGAGGTTTTGACTCGAGGAGGGACCTTACGTTAGAGATTCCTCCCCATGTTCAGGGCCATTGGGAGTAGGCATCGAAGTTCACTTCATCAATAGGAGAGGGACACCTCATGGAGGTGAGGAGAGACTACGGATAGGGAGAAAAGGTGGTATTGCAGGTACCTTCCCTGGAAGAGAGCATCATGACTCATGTAGAGGGGTTTCTGAACGTGTAAATGTACCCCTTTACGTTGGGCCCTCTTGATAGAGTCGTGCTCGACTTTTGTCGAAGATATCGAGCTACCCTGGCACAGGTTCACCCGTCATTCTGGAGGGTGGTATTGATGATGAGGTTCTTTGTGGAGGAAGCTGGGCTTGCGTTCATCCTTAGCCATCTCATCAGGTTGTGCTGGCCCTTTCATCACCGAGGCCTGATAACTTTACGATATCGATCCGCCAGGCCCTTTGTTGTCGATGATGAAGAAGATGGGGACCGAGGGTGGATGAGTCGATTCGTCCGAGTATGGACTGTTGATGTTATCCCCGTGGACTTCCTACCATTTCTCGAGAAATGGAATTTCACACATAAGTGGTACACTTGTGTTTTTATCGTTTTTGCTCATGGTGAAGGCGGATTCTGTAATGACGCTTTCTTTTTCTTTTTTGCAGCAATCTGGTGTATGCCATACGAGGTCCCCGACCTGACGGATTGGGCTTGGAAGTTGGCAGCCGCTCGACCTATGATGAGCGTAAATGGCGAGATCTATCCAAGGGTAGATGGGATGCAAAGCACCGCGGTACGTGTCGTGTGGTTCATTTTCTTTGAAAGGTACATTTTTTGCGTATGCTAACTCCGTCACTGTAGGCATTGGGAATTTTCTGAGATAAGACTGTGCCCCCTCGGAGAGGATGAAGGATCGTCGGCTTCGGGACCGAGGAATAATAACAAACGGAAGGAACCCTCGAAGGGCGAAGGTGCTCATAGCGGGCCAAGTCCTGCCCGGAGGCTCAGAGAAGATGTTTCAGCTGAGCCTGCAGCACCCAGGGCTTCTGGCCTCGCAAAAATGGTTCCTCCTCTGACGGCGTCTTCTTTTCCCGTTGAAGGTACTTCGAGGGACAAGGATTTTCTGGCGCCGTCTTCTTCTCCCGTCAAAGGTACTTCGAGGGATGTTCGAGGCCAGGGGCCGCTTAACTCAAATGAGGTCTCAAACGATCACATTTTTATTAGGAGCAGTTCTAATGGGGCCGATGAGGCCGGGCCAGTAGATGTGCGATCGACTTTTGAGGAGGCTCAGCGGCTCTGCTCTGTGGTCAGTTTTCGTCGATTTTGTTAGTTTTTTGATTTTGCTCTTTCAATTTCTTATTGAGCTCCTTTTTCATAGGCCTTTGACAAGCTTAAGTTCGAGCTCCTTTGCCGTGAAGCTGGGTTGTGAAAAGCCTTGGACGGGGAGAAATCCCTCTGGCTTCTTTGTGATAAAAAGGCAGAGGAGTTGCTATACTTGTGGTACGAGGCGAGTCAGATACGAAACTACGAAAGCTACCTCGAGGGACAGGTAACCTCTATTTCGAGGGGGTGCATGTTTCTTCTTCTGTCCTCTGAGATTAATATTTTGACACATCAGTTGCAGAGAAAGACGGAGGACCTAGAATGCATTTGGGGCGAGGTTGGTCAAGCCAAATGTGAGTGTGATGAGCTAAAGGTTCAGGTTGATGCCCAAGTTATGGCAAGGAAGAATGATTTGGCCAAGGATTCTACTGTCGAGGTGCGACTCTGGATTGCTCGTGAAAATAGCTCGGTCCAAATTAGTGTGATTGAAAGGCTCGAGTTTGAGCTTTTGAAGATGAAGGTCGAGGTCGTGGACACCCGAGTTGAAGCTGAAGAGATTCGAGTTAAGGCGGACAAGAAAGTGGCCATCTATTTAAAAGACGCTGTCGATGCTCGGGCTGAGTTGTGAGGGGCTTGCGATCGAGAGGGCAGAAGCAATGAGTATGCCCGGTGCAAATCTCGTAGGGGATCTCTTGAAGAGATCCACGCTAGGGGCTTCGATCTCTCGAAAGAGATAGCATGCCGAGGCGGATGAATACGATGCCAAGTTCCTCGTATCCGATGCCAAAGATAATGGAGAAGAGGCCGATGGGGCCGCAGTCCCCAAGGGGGAAATAGAGTAGGCTTTTTTCTTTTTGATTCTTTGTACAGTGTTCTTAGAGAACTTCGTAAACGGAGCTTCGTATATACGTATTAAAGGAAGCCTTTTGGTTTCATTTTTTTTATGCATTTCCATTTGCTTGTGTACGTCTCTTCTTGTTTTGAATTAACACGTCTATCGATGTTTGGACAGGTGAACTGGACTTCGTGGTAAAAACCCTTAGGTTTGTAAATCGGCCCTAAGGCTTGTTGGGTTGGCTTGTGGGCTCTTACGTATTTGCCCTTAGGCATTTTTAGTTAACTGTTTCGGGCTTAGTCTTCGAGCCGGATTTTGACTCGAGCTCATTGACCCTTAAGTTTTTGAATTTTTAAGCCGGTGCCTGGCCTACGTGTTGGGTCAGTTACAACCCTAATGTAGGCTTGCGACAGTGGCTTTTATGCATTGGGTCGGTGTGACCTTTTGATTTAAGCCGGCGGCAGTGGCTCTTATGCGTAGGGTCGGTACGACCTTTTGATTTAAGCTGGCGGCAGTGGCTCTTACACGTTTGGTCAGTACGACCTTTAATATATGCTTTATTTTTCCATCGTTGAATTTTTTTTGTGTTCGTTCGACGGTTCAATAAGAACCTCAATTGTGAGTCGTTATGTGACGATAGATGAGCACCTCGGAATGTTTCGCTCAATGGCTGAATTGTTTCAAAGCCTTTTTATTATTTGGAGCTGGTGTGATCAATGCTCTTTTGCTTATGCCGAGGGTAGCCTGGTTAATCGGTTCTTTTTGAAGTATTTTTAAAGTAATTGAAGGCCTGTGGTTTTATAGCAACGATAGGGCGTCCCCGAGTCGCGTGAGTTTGGCTGGAGCCTTGTGACCGTAGTCATTGTGTTTGGACGTAGATTTTCACTCCCTCAGTGAAGTAGTTTTGGCGTTTATATCGAGGTTATGCCTTTTTAGGGGTCATACAAGTTCGAGTATATTGCCTTAACTTTAAGATCGGGATTATGCCTTTTGTAAGGTCTTTTTAACATGCCTTATTTGAGGTCTTACAGATTTGGTTACTTGGTACAAGTATAACTCATGCCTTGCTTGAGGTCTTACAGGTTTGGTATTGCCTTGTGAAGGTCTTATCAGCTCAAGGTTGCCCGCATGGGGTCTTACAGCCTCGAGTTTTCGACAAATCGATGGAGTGACAGTCGGCGACAGTCCCCGAGATATCGGAAGTTTTTTGGCTCTGGAGCCGTTCTTTGTAAACTTGGTATTGCCTCATTGAGGGCTTACGAGTTCGAAGTTTCCGACCCGGAGGTCATATAGCTTTGAGTTTTTGACGTAAGTCCCCGGGCGTTCGGGGTATTTTTTGCTCTGGAGCCGTTTCTTGTAAAAATAGCAGACTTCTTTCTAAGCGCAAAGCATTTTGATGGAGGAAAAAATATTCTTTGACTACTTGGCACAAGTATACATGTTTTCTTCCAAGATACGTGATTTATTTTTATGCTAGTTGTTAGGCAGTAGATGCTAAGCGTGAGACTAGAAAATAAGGTAAGAGCTTGAAGGTAGTGTGTCAAGCAAACCGAGTGGCTGTGAATCGGGGCCTCGAGCTGGCTTATACGGGGCCTCGAGGTCGAGCTAGGCGTTAGGCTCTGAACAGCCGATGAAGGTCTAACAATTCTAAGAGCTTTGATGATGGCTCTTTATGATCAATGACGAATAATAAATGAAGAACAATCATTTATGATTTTGTCGGGGTTGATCTCAATTCCTCTATTCGATACAATGAAGCCTAAGAATTTGCCCAATCCTACCCCGAAAGCGCACTTCTCGGGATGGAGCTGCATATTGTAACTACTTAGGATGTCGAACGTTTCCTGCAAATGAGTCAAATGGTCCTCTGCGCATAGGGACTTAACTAGCATGTCGTCAATATAAACTTCAATGGACGTGCCTATTTGATGTTCGAATATCTTGTTAACAAGGCGCTGGCACGTGGCCTCTACATTTTTTAGCCCGAAGGGCATTACATAGTAGCAATACGTACCGCACTTTGCGATGAACGAAGCCTTTTGTCTATCTTCCGAGTTCATCTGGATTTGATTATACCCTGAATAGACTTTGAGAAAAGTGAGGGTTTCATGGCCACTCGTGGCATCGATCAAACGGTCGATGTTGGGCATTGGGAACGAGTCCTTTGGGCACGACCTATTTAGATCTTCATAATCTACACAAATTCTTAGCTTATTCCCCTTTTTGGGAACTACCACCACATTGGCCAACAATTCGGGATATTTTAGTTCCCTAATAGACCCTATCTTGAGGAGCTTCGTTACCTCGTCTTTTATGAATGCATGTTTTATCTCGGACTGGGGTCTTCCTTTTTGCTACATTGGTTTGTACCTGGGATCGGCGCTTAGTCGATGGGTGGTTATCTCCGGTGGGATCCCTGTCATGTCCAAATTGGACCAAATAAAGATATCGATGTTATTAATAAGGAATAAAATGAGTTTTCTCCTGAGTTCGGGGGTCAATCCCGTCCCGAGGTATACCTTGCGATATGGGAGATGCTCGACCAATACGCCCTGCTCCAATTCTTAAACAATCAACTTTGTTGCGTCCAATTCTTCAGGGGCAATGAAGGTTATGGGGGTGAGGAAGTCCTTTTCATCATCCTCGGGGTTTTGTTGGCTTTCCAATTCTTTCGAGGTGGAGTGTAAGGGATCCGATACCTCTTCATGGACCGCGAACATTTCCTTCACCGCATGTTGCTCGCCATACGATATCTTTATCCATACTTTGTTTGAAACTTCACCCTTTGATGCAAGGTCGATTGTACCGCCTTCATGTTACGTATCCATCACCAACCGAGCAAGGCACTGTACCTTGCGTCACCTTTAATGTCGTGGAATCTGGTATCTTGAACTGCATCGGATATGTTTACCGGGAGGGTAATCTCTCTTTTTGTTGCTTCACCGGACATATTAAAGCCAATGAGGATTTGGGATGTAGGTATGATCGGGTCGAGTAATCCGAGCTGCTCTACCGCCGTCGATCTGATTATATTGGATGAGCTACTTGGATCACGAGTACACGTTTGATTTTAATGTCATTTAAGAGAAACGAGATTACCAGCGCATCGTTGAGTGGATGAGATAGAGTCTCGAAGTCTTCCTCGCTGAACGCGAGGATGTCCTCAGGTACACGACCCCGAGTTTATCCTTGTGTTGCCGCAGAAACCTTTATCCGCTTGACCACGGGTCCCTAGGGAAAGTCGGTCCCTCCTATAATCATATGGATGACGTGTTGAGGTTCTTCCGCTTCACTCTCCATGTTTGCTTTTCTTTCTTCCCAGGTGGGAACTTACGCCAACGCGTTGAGCGTTGCATGAGAACATATCGACGGTAATCGGCTCTGGTGTGACCTAAGGGTTTTTTGGTGGCATAACAATACCTGGTATAGCTACACCGCTTTCTCTATGGTCCTCAAGACTGTTGTTCTCACGTGTGTTTACTGTGTTAGGCATTTTGACCTGAAATCAAATATCTTGGTCAAGATAAAATCGTGAAAGACCACTTGCGTTATGTAGTAAACCAGCAAGAAAACGATCACTATTATTTTTAGCCCCACGGTGGGCGCCAAACTGTTTACCTTGAAAATTGTAATAACAAATAGATTTGATTTAGTGGTTCTAAAAATATGTGATCTATTTTTATGCTAGTTTTTAAGTAGTAGATGCTAAGTGACGAGGTTTGAAAATAAGGTAAGACATTGAAGATGGCTTTAGAAACCATACCGAACGGTTGAGAATCGGGTCCTCGAGCTAATGTATGCGGGGCCTCGATGCCAAGTTAGATGCCCGGCTAGGGGCAGTCGACGGAGGATTAACAACTATTAGGGCAATGATTGTGGGTCTTTATGACCAATAACAAGCAATAAAATAAGAACAATTAATGAGGTATAATAAATGTAAATAAAACAATAAATGCAAGCAATAGAGCCAAATAGAGAGTATGTTTGAGTTAGAGAGCAGAAAGAATGTTCTTGTACTGAATGAAGTATCTTGTGTGTTGGATGTCTTCTTTACATAAATGGCAAGGTACCCCTTTATAGATGAGGGGAACCCTAATATGGTACAATTACATTCATTACATAAGTAACCGGTACGATCACTCAATCAGCCTGGCGCAGGCTGTCGCTGTCCGCGCAGGCGTTGTCAGAAAAAGTACTACTCCTAGGGAACTTCACGCTCACTTGTGATACCCTCCAGTTCGTTCTATCCTGATATCGGGCACTAAGAGTCCTTGAAGACTTCGAACCCCGAGCTATTCCCTCGGTCCCTTGGGGTGACATTGCACAATGTCTCGCTGATCGTGGAATCGGACTTTCCGATTTTGGCCGTATACAACCTCGGTTTCTAACCTTGAGACTATGTGTCCCAATTCATTCTGAAACATCTCTGGAATCAAACCAACTACCATAGCAAATCACATAATAACAAACGAACATAAAATAAGCAATAAATAGGAGAACGGGGATACAGTTATCACAAGTTTCTACAACTAGAGAGCGAGTTTGGAGGTTCATTGAGGGACACAATTATGGCGTCCGATTTAGCATTTATCGGGAGTTGGAGATAGATGTTAGGTTTTAGCAACTGATAGAGATCACGCGTATATTAGAGGGTGTGTAGGGTTAGGAGAGAGAGGTAAGGGTGGCTTAGAGGCCCCGTGGAGCGGGAGGATCTACTGATCCGTATTTCGAAGGCAGGGTGCGTCATGGTAGAAGTTATTAGGTTAAGCCAGCTCAGTTTGCACTTCAGGCTTCACGCGGGGTTTCAGAGATCCATCGGTCTAGAGTACCCGTACCAGACAGCTTCCACAACGACATCAACGAAGAGGTTGCTTTGAGTGTGGAGATACTAGCCACATAGTAAGAGATTATCCCGGACTCCAGAAAAACGTGTCACAGCGAAGTATTCAGGTTTTGGGTTCTGCTTTAGTTGCTACTGTACCAGCACCGTCAGCAAAATGTAGAGGTCAGGCGGGTAGAGGATGCCCAAGAGGGGGGAGATAGGGCCTATTGTTCTCTTCCTTGTTGGGTAGAGGTCGATGCACCAGATGATGCCTTACATGTATGGTTTCAGTTGAGTATAGAGATGCATTTGTGTTACTTCGATCTGGTCCTATTTATTGGTAAGATTCATTCTACCGTGATTCAAATATGATTGTGTTTTGTGATTCCTATAATTTGTTTATGTGTCCAGTTGAGAATCTTATGGTGATAGCATGTGTTTGTCGTACTGGTTTGGTTGCTATAATAAGTCATGAGACATGGCTGGAGTTTCTGTTAGTTAAATACGGTAGGATTTAAGGTGATTTCTGGATGGTTTGTCCAACTTATGGATTTGTGCTCTATAGGTATGGGAAGTTGTTACTTGTTGTGGTTCTGGTTCTACGAGGTTGCATTAGTAGAATGGTTTAGGTGCCGAGATGTTTGCCTTTCTCGTGATTCCGATAGGAGGATGGGGACATGGTGTTGTTTGTGAATAGGTGTGTTGGTGCCGGTCTATGCGCCGAGGTGAGGTCATATTAAGGTAAGATTTGTTGCGCTTGTTGTGTGTGTCCTGCTTCTTCTTTGTTGACTGGATCCGCTGTATGGTATCGATGGGGAGTAGTGCATGTTGGGCTTATTTGATGGCTCTCTCATGTGTTCCTCTTTTCATATTCAGTCATGTTCGAGTTGTGCTTGTAGGGTCTGGATTGTGATGTATGTGCCCATGTGGCGTTTGAGGTTATTGGTTGATCGGATGAGTAGTTATGAGTTTCGCATGTTTCTTTCATTATTTTAGCATTGTAAAAGTTTGGAACAAGATTCTAGTTGATATGAGTCTGTTTGCCAGTACCGGGCTTGGTAATGGGCAGTTGTTGTGTTCAAAGTTGTTTCTATTGGCATATGGATGATGTTCAACGTCGTGTGGTAATACCTTGTAGGTGTATTCATGAGTCATTGTAGCTAGTTCAGGATTTTACGGTGTGTTGTGTTATAATAGGGGCACTTGGTAGTTGTGGAAATTTTATTCTAAGGCTGTTCGGCATGAGTAGAAGGAATAATATTCGGTTGAGATGATGTTGTCAATTTTATGTGGTGACATGAGATCACTCGTGCATATATGCATGAAGTGTTTATAAAGTGATTTGATGGTTGGGGAAAGACTCTTGGCACATTCGAGGATGAACGTTTATTTGAGAGGGAGAGAATGTAATAACCCGACCGGTCGTTTTAAACTTTAAGGTTCAGTTCAGTGGTTCAGGGTCTTGAGTAGCTTCATATTGTGTAGTATGACTTGTGTGCATGCTCGGATTTGATTTTTGAATGATTCATAGTGAATTCGGATGAGTGATTCTAACTTTAGAAGCTTAAGTGAAAAATGTTGACCGAGGTTTGACTTTGGAAAAAATGACCACGTAACGGTGTTTTGATGGCTATGATAGGTTCATATGGTGATTTAAGACTTGGGCGTATGCCGGGAATCGAATTCAGAGGTTTGTAGGTTGATTTGTGTTGTTTTGACGAAGGTTGGCAATTTAAAGGTTTAGAATTTTTACAAGTTTGACCGTAGGTTTACTTCATAGCTATTGTGTTTGGATTTCTGTTTCAGTACTCAGAATAGGTCCATTTTACCATTGAAACTTGTCCGCAAAGTTTGGTGTCATTCCGAGTTTATTTCATAGGATCCGGACGCGCAGTTCTGTATTTAGAAGTTCTTGAGTTTCGTGCTGAATTCATATGTTTTGAGGTCCGATCAAGATTTCGATGTTATTTTGATTATTTGGTCGCTCGAGCGAGTTTGTGTTGATGTTTTAAGACTTTTCTTGATATTTGGTTTGGAGCCCCAAGGGCTTAGGTGAGTTTCAGATGTGTTTTCGAGAGTTCATAGAAGGTACAGTTTTTTGCTGGTGCTCAAACCCGCATTTGAGAAAAAATATGTTGTATTTGCGACTATCGCATTTGCGGTTATCTTCATCGCATTTTCAAAGAGCACTGTTTGCGAACTCTCCATCGCTTTTGCGATACTGGCCTGGGCTGGGCATTGGTCGCATTTGCGATCACTTGATCTCTTTTGCGGAAGACTACAATTCGCAATTGCGAGCTAATCATAGTGTTTGCGATGATAGTAGGGCTCTGAGGGACTTCTCTTTTGCGATTGTTTCCTCGCATTTGCGAACCCCGGGTTGCAATTACGACACCTGCGCCTGGACAAAAAGCTGAGGTACGGAATTTTTAGTCTCATTTTCATATTTTGGAACACTAGATTCTGTATGAGGAGATTTGGAGAGGGCATTTTCATCTACAATCTTTGGGTAAGTGATTCTAATATATTTCTTATCATATCCCATCAATTTATCTTAGATTTTAACATCAAAATCATGTCAATCAAAGTGAAAATTTGTGAAACTTTGTCAAGTTTTTGAAAAATATGAATTTGAGATTTGAGAGTCGGATTGGACTGGGATTTTAAAATTAATCACATATATGAAATCGTAGGGTCATGGGTAGTCAAAATCTACCATTGGACCCGGGTTTTGACCGGGCAAGCCCCGAGTTGACTTTTGCTGACTTTTGTAAAGATCATAGCTTTATTATTGGAATTGATTCTCTTGTATTATTTGATGTTATTAAGTCAATTTTGGTTAGATTTTAGTCTAGCAGGGTGAATTGTAAAAGGCAGGCGATTTTAGAGTATTTATTGAGGGCTTTTGAGGTAAGTATCTTACCTAACGTTATGTGGGGGAACTACCTCGTAGGGATTGGTTGTTTGAACTATTTGAACTACGTGAAAGACGTGTGCACGAGGTGACGAGTGTCTGGATGACTTATGTACTGAAATTGACTAGTTTAGACTCTTAGGTTCTTATGTACATTAAAATGAAGTTGTCCCATCATGTTATATCCTCCATCACTAAATTTACCTACATGTCTTATTTGAAGTGATTGGTTCATGTTCTACCCTTTACTTCCAAATATACCCTTATATGCCTTAATAGAAGTTGTTGCCTCTTTTGTTGCCATGCTATCTCTTACGTAGTTGATTATCCTTAATTGAAGTTATTGTTATCTCTTCCTTAGTTGATTTATCCTTAATCGAAGTTATTGTTATCTCCTTCGTAATTGATTATTCATAATTGGAGTTATTGTTATATCTTCCATTATTGACTTATACTTATCTAAGGTCCCTGTTACATGTTATCTCTCCTACTATTGAGTTACTCTTATTTGATATCATTGTTAGACACTATCTCTCTCATTGTTGAGTTATTCTTGTTTGAAACCATTATTACTTGCTATGTCCTTCATTGTGAGCTAAATCTTCCAATCTCTATGCTTAGTAATTCTTGTGTTGATATACTTGCCGTACTCGCGTGTTATTGTTGTTGTTGTTATGCTTAGTGTTGTTGAGCCGATGGCTACGTCTGGTTTTTTCATTGGAATTTTTGTGGAGGAAATGTTTTGGCATATGGGCACATTTGGTGCGAGTTTTTATATTGCGTTGTTATATTTTTGTCAGATGTGATATTGTTGAGAGGGTTGTCAGGGTGTTCGCACGTGAGTTGTCTGTGCTATTATTATTATTGATACTGCACATGTAGCGTGACAAGTCGGGCTATACATGTGGGTTTTCACATGTGGCATTACAAGGTGGAAATATTATTATGTGCCTGTGGCGAGACAAGGCGGACATTTACTTTATTGTTGCGCACGGCGAGACAAGGGGGGCTGTGGGGGGAGGGGAGGGGGGGGGGGCGGTTGTTGAGTAACTTAGTGATGGTCCGTACGGGACGGATTAACTT
>NW_017670427.1:75559-240615 GCF_001879085.1 Nicotiana attenuata
ACATCTGAGTACCATCATGACTCTTCAATTCTCGATTTATAACAAGTGCTCTGCGTCGCGTAAGTTTGAGTAGGAATGAATCAAAGGCATACGCCTCCAGGGATCAAATCGCACGATAAGGAATCAAGAACGGAAGTACTCCTAACAGTCCTGCAGCCTCCCGAGGATAAGTACAGACGTCTCTGTACCGATCCGCGAGACTCTACTAGACTTGCTCATGACTCGTGAGACCCTAGAACCTAGTGCTCTGATACCATGTTGTCACGACCCAAAATCCATTAGGGGTCGTGATGGCGCCGGACACCGCTGTCTGGCAAGCCAACCAAATATTTAATTAAACTCCAATTTTAACAATTTTGAAAACCAAGATTTTTCCTTTAAATTTCATAAGTAAAAAAATAACTGCTTCAATTTGATACTGTTTGCACGTGAGTTGTCTATGTGGTTCTGAGATTTTGCTCTTGCTAGCACGTGAGTTGACCGTGCGAATATGAGATAATGTCATTCCCTTATCACGTAAGTTGTTCGTGCATATGGGGTATTAATGATATTTGCATGTGAGTTGTCCATATGTCTTTTGATTGGTAATATGGGCACAAGATTGCAAGTGATTAGGGTTCATGATTTGGGACCCGTGATTTATGATTATGAGGCGTGGTACCTCGGGGAAGTTCTTGTATAAAACTTGTGTGAAAGTGGTTGTTTTGTATGGTTGTTGCCTGTTTTTTCCTTACATGGTTTTAGCGGACTTTAACTATATTCTGCTCACTTTAAGTTTTTATTACCTGTCGCTCCTTGTTGTTAATTGTTGTTCTAGTTCTTATTGCAAGTATTGTAGCATCATTCTTACCATGTTTACCTTCATATTGTTCCCTGTTAGTTTTATATTCATATTTGTATAGGTTATTATGTCTAGTAGGTCTCTTAACTGTTCCTCGTGACTAATCCACCGAAGTTTGTCCTGATACATATTGGGTACTGCTGTGGTGTACTCATGCTACACATTTTGCATATTTTTGGGTAGATCCAGGTACTTCAGAGCACCCGAGTGATTTGTTCGCTGATTGTGAGTTGCCGTGGAGACTCAAGGTAAACCTCCCATCGCGTTCGCAGGCCTCGGAGTCACCTTCTGAAATTTCACTTTGTACTGTTATTTCTATTCTTGAATAGTTGTACTTAGAGATTTTCAAGCAAACTCATCTGAGCTTATTACTTGTACTACCGGTTTTGGGAAGCGTATTGTTGAGATTCTATTTCAGATGATTATATCATTTTATCAGACTTGCTTTAGTATTTTGTTAATTCTGTCAAGTTATTATTAAATGCTAGGCTTACCTAGTCGTAGAGACTGGGTGCTATCACGACATCCTATGGAGGGAAATTGGGGTCGTGACATGCAATGACCCGGCCAGTCATTTTAAGCTTTAGCATTCCTTTCAAGGGTTCAAGGTCATGAGTGGCTTCATATTGTGTATTATGATTTGCGTGTGTGATCGGTTTCAGTTTTCGAGTGTTTCGGGATTGATTTGGAAGAATATTTTTCATTTTAGATGCTTAAGTTGGAAATGCTAACCAAGGTTTGACTTTTAGGAGGGCGACCTTAGAATGATGTTTTGATGTCTCCGAGTATGTAATAGGTCCGTTTTATTATTTGGAACTTGTCTTCAAAGTTTGGCGTCATTCTAAGTTGATTTGATAGGATCGGTTCTTTTTGAAGTATTTTCAAAGTAATTGAAGGCCTGTGGTTTTATAGCAACGGTCGGGCGTCCCCGAGTCGCGTGAGTTTGGCTGGAGCCTTGTGACCGTAGTCATTGTGTTTGGACGTAAACTTTCACTCCCCGAGTGAAATAGTTTCGGCGTTTATATCGAGGTTATGCCTTTTTAGGGGTCTTACAAGTTCGAGTATATTGCCTTAACTTTAGGATCGGGATTATGCCTTTTGTAAGGTCTTTTTAACATGCCTTATTTGAGGTCTTACAGATTTGGTTATTTGGTACAAGTATAACTCATGCCTTGCTTGAGGTCTTACAGGTTTGGTATTGCCTTGTGAAGGTCTTATCAGCTCAAGGTTGCCCGCATGGGGTCTTACAGCCTCGAGTTTTCGACAAATCGATGGAGTGACAGTCGGCGATAGTCCCCGAGATATCGGAAGTTTTTTGGCTCTGGAGCCGTTCTTTGTAAACCTGGTGTTGCCTCATTGAGGGCTTACGAGTTCGAAGTGTCCGACCCGGAGGTCATATAGCTTTGAGTTTTTGACGTAAGTCCCCGGGCGTTCGGGGAATTTCTTGCTCTGGAGCCGTTTCTTGTAAAAACAGCAGACTTCTTTCTAAGCGCAAAGCGTTTTGATGGAGGAAAAAATATTCTTTGACTACTTGGCACAAGTATACATGTTTTCGTCCAAGATACGTGATTTATTTTTATGCTAGTTGTTAGGCAGTAGAAGCTAAGCGTGAGACTAGAAAATAAGGTAAGAGCTTGAAGGTAGTGTGTCAAGCAAACCGAGTGGCTGTGAATCGGGGCCTCGAGCTGGCTTATACGGGGCCTCGAGGTCGAGCTAGGCGTTAGGCTCTAAACAGCCGATGAAGGTATAACACTTCTAAGAGCTTTGATGATGGCTCTTTATGATCAATGACGAATAATAAATGAAGAACAGTCATTTATGATTTTGTCGGGGTTGATCTCAATTCCTCTATTCGATACAATGAAGCCTAAGAATTTACACAATCCTACCCCGAAAGCGCACTTCTCGGGATGGAGCTTCATATTGTAACTATTTAGGATGTCGAACGTTTCCTGCAAATGAGTCAAACGGTCCTCTGCGCATAGGGACTTAACTAGCATGTCGTCAATATAAACTTCAATGGACGTGCCTATTTGATGTTCGAACATCTTTTAACTAGGCGCTGGTACGTGGCCTCTACATTTTTTAGCCCGAAGGTCATTATATTGTAGCAGTACGTACCGTACTTTGCGATGAACGAAGTCTTTTGTCTATCTGCCGAGTTCATCTGGATTTGATTATACCCCAAATAGGTTTTGAGAAAAGTGAGGGTTTCATGGCCAATCGTGGCATCGATCAAACGGTCGATGTTGGGCAGTGGGAACGAGTCCTTTGGGCACGACCTATTTAGATCTTCATAATCTACACACATTCTTAGGTTATTCCCCTTTTTGGGAACTACCACCACATTGGCCAACAATTCGGGATATTTTAGTTCCCTAATAGACCCTATCTTGGGGAGCTTCGTTACCTCATCTTTTATGAATGCATGTTTTATCTCGGATTGGGGTCTTCCTTTTTGCTTCATTGGTTTGTACTTGGGATCGGCGCTTAGTAGATAGGTGGTTATCTCCGGTGGGATCCCTGTCATGTCTAAATGGGACCAAGCAAAGCAATCGATGTTATTAATAAGGAATAAAATGAGTTTTCTCCTGAGTTCAGGGGTCAATCCCGTCCCCAGGTATACCTTCCGATATGGGAGATGCTCGACCAATACGCCCTGCTCCAATTCTTAAACAATCAACTTTGTTGCGTCCAATTCTTCGGGGGCAATGAAGGTTATGGGGGTGAGGAAGTCCTCTTCATCATCCTAGGGGTTTTGTTGGCTTTCCAACTCTTTCGAGGTGGAGTGTAAGGGATTCGGTACCTCTTCATGGACCGCGAACATTTCCTTCACCGCATGTTGCTCGCCATACACTGTCTTTATCCATCCTTTGTTGGAAACTTCATCATTTGATGCAAGGTCGATGGTACCGCCTTCATGTTACGTATCCACGACCAACCGAGCAAGGCATTGTACCTTGTGTCACCTTTAATGTCGTGGAATCTGGTATCTTGAACTGCATCGGATATGTTTATCGGGTGGGTGATCTCTCTTTTTGTTGCTTCGCCGGACATATTAAAGCCAATGAGGATTCGGGATGTAGGTATGATCCGGTCGAGTAATCCGAGCTGCTTTACCGCCGTCGATCTGATTATATTGGATGAGCTACTTGGATCACGAGTACACGTTTGATTTTAATGTCATTTAAGAGAAACGAGATTACCAGCGCATCGTTGAGTGGATGAGACAGAGTCTCGAAGTCTTCCTCGCTGAACGCGAGAATGTCCTCAGGTACGCGACCCCGAGTTTATCCTTGTGTTGCCGCAGAAACCTTTATCCGCTTGACCACCGGTCCCTGGGGAACGTCGGTCCCTCCTATAATCATATGGATGACGTGTTGAGGTTCTTGCGCTTCACTCTCCATGTTTGCCTTTCTTTCTTCCTAGGTGGGAACTTACGACAACGCGTTGAGCGTTGTATGAGACCATATCGACGGGAATCGGCTCTGGTGTGACCTAAGGGTTTTTTGGTGGCATAACAACACCTGGTATAGCTACACCGCTTTCTCTATGGTCCTCAAGACTGTTCTTCTCACGTGTGTTTACTAAGTTAGGCATTTTGACCTGAAATCAAATATCTGGTCAAGATAAAATCGTGAAACATCACTTGCGTTATGTAGTAAACCAGCAAGAAAACAATCACTATTATTTTTAGCCCCACGGTGGGTGCCAAACTATTTACCTTGAAAATTGTAATAACAAATAGATTTGATTTAGTGGTTCTAAAAATATGTGATCTATTATTATGCTAGTTTTTAAGCAGTAGATGCTAAGTGACGAGGTTAGAAAATAAGATAAGAGATTGAAGATGGCTTTAGAAACCATACCGAACGGTTGAGAATCGGGGCCTCGAGCTAGCGTATGCGGGGCCTCGATGCCAAGTCAGATGACCACCTAGGGGCGGTCGACGGAGGATTAACAACTATTAGGGCTATGATTGCGGGTCTTCATGACCAATAACAAGCAATAAAAGAAGAACAATTAATGAGGTATAATAAATGTAAATAAAACAATAAATGCAAGCAATAGAGCCAAATAGAGAGTATGTTTGAGTTAGAGAGCAGAAAGAATGTTCTTGTACTGAATGAAGTATCTTGTGTGTTGGATGTCTTCTTTACAAAAATGGCAAGGTACCCCTTATAGATGAGGGGAACCCTAATATGGTACAATTGCATTTATTACATAAGTAACCGGTACGATCACTCAATCAACCTGGTGCAGGCTGTGGTTGTCCGCAGGCATTGTCAGAAAAAGTACTACTCCTAGGGAACTTCCCGCTTACTTGTGACACCCTCCAGTTCGTTCTATCCTGATATCGGGCACTAAGAGTCCTTGAAGACTTCGAACCCCGAGCTATTCCCTCGGTCCCTTGGGGTGACATTGCGCAATGTCTTGCTGATCGTGGAATCGGAATTTCCGATTTTGGCCGTATACAACCTCGGTTTCCAACCTTGAGACTATGTGTCCCAATTCATTCTGAAACATCTCTGGAACCAAACCAACTATCTTAGCAAATCACATAATAACAAACGAATATAAAATAAGCAATAAATGGGGGAACAGGGATACAATACTCAAAACGACCAGCCGGGTTATCACAAGTTTCTACAATTAGAGAGCGAGTTTGGAGGTTCATTGAAGGACTCAATTATGGCATCCGATTTAGCATTTATCGGGAGTTGGAGATAAATGTTCAGTTTTAGCAACTGATAGAGATCACGCGTATATTAGAGGGTATGTAGGGTTAGGAGAGAGAGGTAAGGGAGGCTTAGAGGCCTCGTGGAGCGGGAGGATCTACTGATCCCTATTTTGAAGGCAGGGTGCGTCATGTTAGAAGTTTTTAGGTTAAGCCAGCTCAGTTTGCACTTCAGGCTTCACGCGGGGTTTCAGAGATCCATCGATCTAGAGTACCCGTACCAGACAACTTCCACAGCGACATCAACGAAGAGGTCGCTTTGAGTGTGGAGATACTAGCCACATAGTAAGAGATTATCCCGGACTCCGAAAAAACGTGTCACAACGAAGTATTCTGGTTTTGAGTTCTGGTTTAGTTGCTACTGTACCGGCACCATCAGCAAAGTGTAGAGGTCAGGCAGGTAGAGGTCGCCCAAGAGGGGGAAGATAGGGCCTATTGTTCTCTTCCTTGTTGGGTAGAGGTCAATGCACCAGATGACGCCTTACAGGTATGGTTTCAGTTGAGTATAGAGATGCATTTGTGTTACTTCGATCTGGTCCTATTTATTGGTAAGATTCATTCTACCTTGATTCAAATATGATTGTGTTTTGTGATTCCTATAATTTGTTTATGTGTCCATTTGAGAAACTTATGGTGATAGCATGTGTTTGTCGCACTGGTTTGGTTGCTATAATAAGTCACGAGACATGGTTGGAGTTTCTGTTAGTTAAATACGGTAGGATTTAAGGTGATTTCTGGATGGTTTGTCCAACTTATGGTTTTGTGCTCTATAGGTATGGGAATTTGTTACTTGTTGAGGTTCTGGTTCTACGAGGTTGCATTAGTAGAATAGTTTAGGTTCCAAGATGTTTACCTTTCTCGTGATTCCGAGAGGAGGACGGGGACGTGGTGTTGTTTGTGAATAGGTGTGTTGGTGCCGGGCTATGCGCCGAGGTGAGGTCATATTAAGGTAAGATTTGTTGCGCTTGTTGTGTGTGTCCTGCTTCTTCTTTGTTGATTGGATCCGCTGTATGGTATCGATGGGGAGTAGTGCATGTTGGGCTTATTTGACGGCTCTCTCATGCGTTCCTCTTTTCATATTCGGTCATATTCGAGTTGTGCTAGTAGGGTCTGGATTGTGATGTATGTGCCCAGGTGGCGTTTGAGGTTGCTGGTTGATTGGATGAGTAGTTATGAGTTTCGCATGTTTCTTTCATTATTTCAGCATTGTAAAAGTTTGGAACAAGATTCTAGTTGATATGAGTCTGTTTGCCAGTACCGGGCTTGGTAATGGGTAGTTGTTTTGTTCAGAGTTGTTTCTATTGGCATATGGATGATGTTCTACGTCGTGTGGTAATACCTTGTAGGTGTATTCATGAGTCATTGTAGCTAGTTCAGGATTTTACGGTGTGTTGTGTTATAATAGGGGCACTTGGTAGTTGTGAAAACTTTATTCTAAGGCTGTTCGGCATGAGTAGAAGGAATAATATTCGGTTGAGATGATGTTGTCAATTTTATGTGGTATGTGGTGACATGGGATCACTCGTGCATATATGCATGATGTGTTCATAAAGTGATTTGATGGTTGGGGAAAGACTCTTGGCACATTCGAGGATGAACGTTTATTTGAGAGGGAGAAAATGTAATAACCCGACCGGTCGTTTTATACTTTAAGGTTCTGTTCAGTGGTTCAGGGTCTTGAGTAGCTTAATATTGTGTAGTATCACTTGCGTGCATGCTCGGATTTGATTTTTGAATGATTCATAGTGAATTCGGAAGAGTGATTCTCACTTTAGAAGCTTAAGTGAAAAATGTTGACCGAGGTTTGACTTTGGAAAAAACGACCACGTAACGGTGTTTTGATGGCTATGATAGGTTCATATGGTGATTTTGGACTTGGGCGTATTGATGATAGGCTATAATTACGTATTTTAGTCGCTTATTACACTCTAATTTACTGCACTTTAGTTGAGTTTGCGCTTTAATCGCTAGTGTCTTGCACTAACTGTGTGTTTTATGCCTTGTAGGAGTAATTCCGAGCTATATAGATGTTATGGAATGAATTCAAGTGATTTGGAGCTTTGAAATCTGAGTAAAAGCCCAAGGATACAAGCCGGGATTGCGTTTGGGGGTCAACGGATGATAGTTAGAGCGAACGAAGAATCGAGCAGGCATATTATGCACTATCTAGTAAAATAGATATAACATTTTGCTCAGAACTCTATTTTGGCTCCACAATATCTGGTTAGAAAGCTAACTCAAAGGGCTACAACTTTCATGTTTTACGTTTTTCCAAATTCGGAACGGAACAGGGTGAAAAATGCGCAATAGCGCGGTCGCGCTAGTTTTAGCACGCCCAGAAACAGAACACTTGTCAACTAGCGCGCCCAGATGCGCGACCGCGCTAGTTAAGCCCGGGAAAAGTGTCCTTTTTCACATTGGAGAAGGTATAATTATTTGGGCCCAACCCTACTTGGTATATATATATATAGGAGAACGTTTTTGAGAGCAATTTTTGACCAAGGAAGAGCACAGAGCCGCCGTGGAGGCCGAGTTTCATCTTTTCTTCCACCAACTTAGTCTTTTTATGTTTCTTTGTATGATTTGTTGTTTTGCTACCATGTCTATGTGGAGATAAACTTCACGTTCTAGGGTTGTTGTTCTTTCATGACTATTGTCATTCGGATATTGATTTTGATTTCTTGATTTATCGTATTGGTTTATTTGTTCAATCTTGCACTTAATTATTTGATTGCTTGATCACCAATTGAATACTATCTACGAATCTAGAGTTGAACTCGAAAGTGGGAATTCTAGATTGCATATAGGATTGAATAGAGCAAGTTCTTGAACCTGGGCATCGGGGAACGGATTCGCGGTTAGGATAGACATATACGTAATTGCCTTGCTTGGTTGATTTACAGGAATTATAAATGTGTTCTTGTTGATTCTAATTCCATAGACAAATAAGAGTTAGGTTAGCTTGAATAGGCGAGTAAGAACTCGACAGATTCTTATGAGCAATATTAACCCTGTCAACCAATAAACTAGATAAATTAGTTAGTCAATTCAATTGAAGAATACAATATGAATGTTAGACAACCCATATCCTAGATCGTTTTCATTACATTGATATCATAAAAATCTGCTCTTTCTCTGTCCAAAGTTCATTATTTGTTTTTATTTATTTTAATTAGTTTCGAATCAATTACTTCTAGGTTTAATTCTTGTTAGATAATCAGGATAGTCTAATTTAGTTAATAGTTAATCATATGTCCTCGTGGGTTCGACATCCGACTAATAGTCACTTTATTACTTGACGACCGCGTATACTTGCGTGTGCGTTTGGCCGCAACACGTATGCCGAGAATCGAATTCAGAGGATTGTAGGTTGATTTGTGTTGTTTTGACAAAAGTTGGCAATTTAAAGGTTTAGAATTTTCACAAGTTTGACCGTAGGTTTACTTCATAGCTATTGTGTTTGGATTTCTGTTTCGGTACTCGGAATAGGTCCGTTTTACCATTGAAACTTGTCCGCAAAGTTTGGTGTCATTCCGAGTTTATTTCATAGGATCCGGACGCGCAGTTCTATTTTTAGAAGTTCTTGAGTTTCGTGCTGAATTCATGTGTTTTGAGGTCCGATCAAGATTTCGATGTTATTTTGATGATTTGGTCGCGTGAGCGAGTTCTGTTGATGTTTAAGACTTTTTTTGATATTTGGTTTGGAGCCCCGAGGGCTCAGGTGAGTTTCAGATGCGTTTTTAAGAGCTCATAGAAGGTTCAGTTTTTTGCTGGTGCTCAAATCCCGCATTTGAGAAAAAATATGTTGTATTTGCAACTATCGCATTTGCGGTTATCTTCATCGCATTTTCAAAGAGCACTATGGCCTGAGGAATTCGCATTTGTGAACTCTCCATCGCTTTTGCGATACTGGCCTGGGTTGGGCATTGGTCGCATTTGCGATCACTTGATCTCTTTTGCGAAAGTCCACAGTTCGCAATTACGAGCTAATCATAGTGTTTGCGATGATAGTAGGGCTGTGAGGGACTTCTCTTTTGCGATTGTTTCCTCGCATTTGCGAACCCCGGGTTGCAATTACGACACCTGCGCCTGGACAAAAAGCTGAGGTACGGAATTTTTAGTCTCATTTTCATATTTTGGAACACTAGATTCGGTATAAGGAGATTTGGAGAGGGCATTTTCATCTACAATCTTTGGGTAAGTGATTCTAATATATTTCTTATCATATCCCATCAATTTATCTTAGATTTTAACATCAAAATCATGTCAATCAAAGTGAAAATTTGTGAAACTTTGCCAAGTTTTTGAAAAATATGAATTTGAGATTTGAGAGTCGGATTGGACTGGGATTTTAAAATTAATCACATATATGAAATCGTGGGATCATGGGCAGTCGAAATCTACCATTGGACCCGGGTTTTGACCGGGCAAGCCCCGAGTTGACTTTTCCTGACTTTTGTAAAGATCATAGCTTTTTTATTGGAATTGATTCTCTTGTATTATTTGATGTTATTAAGTCAATTTTGGTTAGATTTTAGTGTAGAAGGGTGAATTGTAAAAGGCAGGCGATTTTAGAGTATTTATTAAGGGCTTTTGTGGTAAGTATCATACCTAACGTTATATGGGGGAACTACCTCGTAGGGATTGGTTGTTTGAACTATTTGAACTACGTGAAAGACGTGTGCACGAGGTGACGAGTGTGTGGATGACTTATGTGTTGAAATTCACTAGTTTAGACTCTTAGGTTCTTATGTACATTAAAATGAAGTTGTCCCATCATGTTGTATCCTCCATCACTAAATTTACCTACATGTCTTATTTGAAGTGATTGGTTCATGTTCTACCCTTTACTTCCAAATATACCCTTATATGCCTTAATTGAAGTTGTTGCCTCTTCTGTTGCCATGCTATCTCTTACGTAGTTGATTATCCTTAATTGAAGTTATTGTTATCTCTTCCTTAGTTGATTTATCCTTAATCGAAGTTATTGTTATCTCCTGCGTAATTGATTATTCATAATTGAAGTTATTGTTATATATTCCATTATTGACTTATACTTATCTAAGGTCGTTGTTACATGTTATCTCTCCTACTATTGAGTTACTCTTATTTGATATCATTGTTACACACTATCTCTCTCATTGTTGAGTTATTCTTGTTTGAAACCATTATTGCTTGCTATGTCATTCATTGTGAGCTCAATCTTCCATTCTCTATGTTTAGTAATTCTTGTGTTGATATACTTGCCGTACTCGCGTGTTATTGTTGTTGTTATTGTGCTTAGTGTTGTTGAGCCGAGGGCTACGTCTAGTTGTTTCATTGGAATTTGTGTGGAGGAAATGTTTTGGCATATGGGCACATTTGGTGCGAGTTTTTATATTATGCTGTTATATTTTTGTCACATGTGATATTGTTGAGAGGGTTGTCAGGGTGTTCGCACGTGAGGTTTCTGTGCTATTATTATTATTGATACTGCACATGCAGCGTGACAAGGCGGGTTATACATGTGGGTTTTCACATGTGGCGTTACAAGGTGGAAATATTATTATGTGCCTGTGGCGAGACAAGGCGGACATTTACTTTATTGTTGCGCACGACGAGACAAGGGGGGCTGTGTGGGGGCGGTTTGTGATAACTTGTGATGGCCTAGGGGTATTACTATAAATAATATTTGTGTAGGGGTATACCAACCTTTTCTGACTCATGCATTATACATTTTGCTGTGTTGTTTCCTTTGTACCATTCGTTGTCTCTGATCTTAAATGTTGACTCGAGTAGTGATAGAACATTTGCACAAGCATACACCGTAATCAGTCATTTATATCAATCTAAGATTATGAACCCTGATGTTTATTGATGATTTACATGTATTCTCGTATGCTTGCCTTCAGTGGGAGAGTGATACTGTTTGCATGTGAGTTGTCTATGTTGTTCTAAGATTTTGCTATTGCTAGCACGTGAGTTGACCGTGCGGATATGAGATATTGTCATTCCCTTATCACGTAAGTTGTTCGTGCATATGGGGTATTAATGATATTGGCATGTGAGTTGTCCATATGTCTTTTGATTGGTAATATGGGCACAAGATTGCAAGTTATTAGGGTTCATGATTTGTGACCCGTGATTTATGATTATGAGGCGTGGTACCTCGAGGAAGTTCTTGTATAAAATTTGTGTGAAAGTGGTTGTTTTGTAGGGTTGTTGCCTGTTTTTTCCTTACTTGGTTTCAGCGGACTTTAACTATATTCTGCTCACTTTAAGTTTTTATTACCTCTCGCTCCTTGTTGTTAATTGTTGTTCTAGTTCTTATTGCAAGTATTGTAGCATCATTCTTACCATGTTTACCTTCATATTGTTCCCTGTTAGTTTTATATTCATATTTTTATTGGTTATTATGTCTAGTAGGTGTCTTAACTGTTCCTCGTGACTACTCCACCGAAATTTGTCCTGATACATACCGGCTACTGCTATGGTGTACTCATGCTACACATTTTGCATATTTTTGTGTAGATCCAGGTACTTCGGAGCACCCGAGTGATGTGTTCGCTGATTGTGAGTTGCCCTGGAGACTCAAGGTATACCTCCCGTCGCGTTCGCAGGCCTCAGAGTCACCTTCTGAAATTTCACTTTGTACTGTTATTTCTATTCTTGAATAGTTGTACTTAGAAATTTTCAAGCAAACTCATTTGAGCTTATGACTTGTACTACCGGTTTTGGGAAGCGTATTGTTGAGATTCTATTTCTGATGATTATATCATTTTA
The DNA here is from genome assembly GCF_001879085.1 of Nicotiana attenuata. Taxonomy (NCBI): domain Eukaryota; kingdom Viridiplantae; phylum Streptophyta; class Magnoliopsida; order Solanales; family Solanaceae; genus Nicotiana; species Nicotiana attenuata. The sequence goes on from NW_017670427.1 coordinate 87,901, forward strand.
TCAGACTTGCTTTAGTATTTTGTTAATTCTGTCAAGTTATTATTAAATGCTAGGCTTACCTAGTGGTAGAGACTGGGTGCCATCACGACATCCTATGGAGGGAAATTGGGGTCGTGACATGCAATGACCCGGCCGGTCATTTTAAGCTTTAGCATTCCTTTCAAGGGTTCAAGGTCATGGGTGGCTTCATATTGTGTATTATTATTTGCGTGTGTGATCGGTTTCAGTTTTCGAGTGTCCCGGGATTGATTTGGAAGAATATTTTTCTTTTTAGAAGCTTAAGTTGGAAATGCTGACCAAGGTTTGACTTTTAGGAGGGTGACCTTAGAATGATGTTTTGATGTCTGCGAGTATGTAATAGGTCCGTTTTATTATTTGGAACTTGTCTTCAAAGTTTGGCGTCATTCTAAGTTGATTTGATAGGATCGGATGTGTGATTGTGTTTTTAGACGTTCTTGAGTTTTATTATAGATTTAATGTGTTTTGAGGTCTGATTCGTGCTTTTGGAATTTATTTTGGTATTTTTATCATGCGAGCGTGTTCATAAAATATTTTAGACTTGTGTTAATGTTTGGTGTGGAGCCTTGAGGGCTCAGGTGAGATTCTAACGCATTTCGGGGTGTTTTAAAGAATTTTTTGATGGTTTTTTGGCAGATGCTTCAGGTCTCTCAAAGGCAATATTTTATTCGCATTTACAATTTGCCCTTTTTTGGGTAGGGGGTCGCATTTGAGAGATTCGCTGGGAACTATAAGTTCTCATTTGCGAACACTTTGTTCGTTTTTGCGATAGGGAGACCGGGCTAGCTAGATCGTATTTGCGATCTCATGATCGCTTTTGCGAAGGGCCCGACCTCACAAATGCAAAGTTAGGGTCACATTTGCAACATTCTCTGTGTTCATCAGGAACCGTATTTGCGATGGATTATCTACATTTGCAAGGGTTCTCATTTGCGAACCCTGTGTCGCATTTGCGACATCTATACATGAACGAAAGGGCTGGAAGACGGGATTTATTCAGATTTTCATATCCTTAAACCCAAGACTCAGTGAGAGGATTTTTTGAGAGGTCATATTCACATACAATTATTGGGTAATTGATTTCTATTTTCAATTATATTACTTGATTATATATGACATTTAACATCTAATTTATGAGAATCGAAGAAAAAATTTGGGAAATTTTGTCTATGTTTTGAGAAATAAAATTTTTTGATTTGAGAGTCGAATTGGATTTGGATTAAAACATAAAACACATATATGAACTTGTGGGTTTATGGGTATTCAGGATCTACCCTTGGACCCGGGTTTTAACTGGGCAAGCCCGGGGTTTACTTTTGTTGACTTTTAGGAAATTGTGTAAAGATCTTGACTTTACTTATTGGAATTGATTTCTCTTGTATTATTTGATGTTATTAAGTTGATTTCGGTTAGATTTTAGCCGAGCGGAGGCAAATTTAGAGGAAAAATATTTTTAGAGTATTGATTGAGGGCTTTTGAGGTAAGTATCTTGCCTAACTTTTTATGGGGGGGGGGGGGGGGGACTACCCCCGTATGGATTGGCTTAATTGCACTATTAGAATTACAAGGCCTTATATTTGAAAATCAACCGGTTTAGACTCTTGGACTTCTTTCATGTATATAATTGAAGTTGTCATAGCATGTTATATTTTTCATTGTAAAGTTTACTCTTGCATGCTATATTTGAAGTTGTTAGTACATGTTCTATCTTTTATTATCAAGCTTAATCCTTTATACTTTAATTGAAGTTGTTATCTCTTTTATTAATGAGCTATTCTTAATTGAAGTTTCATTACATGTTACCCCTTCTATAGTTTATTTATTGAGCTAATACATGTTATCTTTTTCGTTATTGAGTTATTCTTATTTGAAGTCAATATTACATGTTATGTCTTTTATCGCTGAATTTATTCTGCCATTTCATTGTGTTGTTGTAATTCTTGTGTTGATCTAATTATTGTACTCTCGTGTTATTGTTGTTGTTGTTGCACTCGGTGTTGTTGAGTCGTGGGCTATGTGTTGTTGTGGTATTGGTATTGTTGTTATCACAATATTGTGGCATATGGGCACGTGTGATGCAAGTTGTTATGTTCTGTTGTCGTGTATTGACACATGTGATATTGTTGAGAGGATTGTCGGGGTACGTCAATGTGAGTTGTCTGTTCTATTGTTATTATTGATATTTGCACATGCGGCGAGACAAGGAGGGCTATATATGTTAGATTTGCGCATGTGGCGAGACAAAGTGGGATAATTATTGATGCGTGTGTGGAAAGACAAGGCGGACATTTACTTTATTGGTGCGCACGCGGTGAGACAAGGCGGGCAATGTCGGGGATGATTGTGATGGCCTGGAGGAATTGTTATTGACGATATTTGTGTGGTGGTGTGATCTTCTTGTGTGTGTGTCATGCTTATTACGGGTTTTGATGTGTTGTTTCCAATGTGTTACTTGGTGTCTCTCATTTTACTTGTTGACTTGAGCTGTGATAGTACAATTGCACAAGCATACACTATGACATGTCACCTATATTAATCCAGGAGTATGAATCTTGATGTTTATGGATCATGTACATGTATTCTTGTCACGACCCCACTTTTCCTCCTACGGATGTCGTGATGGCATCTAGTCTCTAAGACGAGGTAAGCCTAACAAACGAAAGAATATTACAGAAATAAAGACCGAAAATATGATATAAACTAATATGACTCATAAATATCTCAAAACTGAATCACATCTATAATGCCCCAAATCCTCGGTGAGACTGAGTCATAAGCTCTGCAAGAAGCATTAAAATATCAATATATATCACTAACTGAATAAAGGATAAACAGTAATAAGGGGTAGTAGAAGGTGACTCCTAGACCTGCGGACGTCGGTAGGTATACCTTCAAGCCTCTAGAAGTAGCATATCACTCACTAGCGTCCAACACGAGCAGATGTAAAATATGCAGAAGTGTAGTATGAGTACACCACGACGGTACCCAGTAAGAATCAAGCCTAACCTCCGTAGAGTAGTGACGAGGCCGAGTCAAGACACCTACTAGGACAGGATAAATAGAACAATAATATAATAACGGTAAGTGATGGAAAGTCGAGAAATGGGTGATAACAAGCTGTTTAAGAACGTAAGCTAATGATAGGATTTTTAAGGAAAAGGCAACAAGAAGGAAACCCATAATGAGAACCAAAAATAATCAAATACGAACAAAAATAGGTAAAAGAAGGACGTATAAAAGCAATAAGAGTTGTTGAACCATTAACTCTGATCATTATGGAATGCACAACAAGAATCACAACTGAGATACACCTCATATTCACATTTCTCAATCTCAATCAAAATCTTTCCTTATATCACCGCGGTAACCTTACGGTTACTTTTAAATTTTTTTTCCTGATATACGTACCTGCATTTTAGCTCACCTTATCAAATTGCGTGGCTTCATGTCTACTAGCAACACGCGTATCAAGCCCGGCTTATCTCACCGCATGAGTTTCAACCCCTAGACATATACAATTACATGCGTATCAATATCAAAATATAATCACAACACGCACCACAAGTTCCCATTTGCCACATCCAAAACAACAAACATTACCAATGTTTCCACAACAAATAGCCCATGGCTCAACCACAATGTGTACAAAAATCTCTACAATAACAAAATAAAAGTGAATAGCTCAACAACAACAATATCTCAACAATTAGCAACTTCGCCGCAATGTGATAACGACTTTTACAACTTGAACACCAATAACTCAACAAGAAGATATTCCATTAAATAAAACATCAAGTAAGTTATTCAACAATTAAAGAAGTAACAAGACGATAAGGAAGGCACTAACTTCAATTAAGGCATATAAGAGCAAAATAACAAGTAAAAGGTGCAACAAGTGTCAACAATGTCAAATAAAGCATGTAAGGGTAGATTAAAAATGAAAAATATAACATGTGATGACCATTCAATTAAAGGCATGAAAAGAGTCGAAGTTGCCAAAATCGGTCAAATACCACATATAGATAGTGTTCCCACTCGTCTCCTTGCATATACGACTTTCACATACCACAAATAGCACAATAAATCCAAATCATATGAGGTAGTTCCCCCACAAAAATTAGGAATGTTTACCTCAAATAAGCGAAATCAATTCACTGGTAAGCCTTTTTCGCGATAATACAACTCCGGGCGGCTCAAATCTAGCCAAATTAATATAATCCCATAAATTCAAACTATAGGAAACTATTCCAGATAATAAAGTTGCAGTCTTTAAATAAAATCAAAAAGTCAACTGTAGGCTCGCATCTCAGAACTCGACCAAACATGCAAAATTCGGACACCCATTCAATAACGAATCCAACCATATAAAATTATCCAATTCCGACCTCAAATCGACCTTCAAGTCCCCAATTTTCACTTTAGGAAGTTTTAATAAAATTCCCCATTTTTTTCACTTTAATTCACTAAATAAATGATAAAAACTACGATGGAATCATGATTAATTGACAAATCCAATTCAAAAATACTTACCCCGGTCCAAGACGTGAATATCCCCCTCCAAAATTAACCTAAAATGAGCTTTACAACTCAAAATATGTTAAAATGAACCAAACCCTCGAAATAGAGTACTATATAGTCTGTCCAGTTCTTACTCTACGCATTCACGAAAAAGCCTTCGCGATCGTGAAGAACTAATTCCACCAGCTCATAAAAACCACTTACGCGAATGCGAGAAGAAAGACGAAAATGCAATGACAAAACATCCCCAGACATCACGATCGCGGACCAGTCCACGCGAACGCAATGAATAACGCGTGCCACCACACAACCCCTCCTTCTATCTAAGCGAACGCGGTCCCTCACACGCATTCGTGATGCACAATCACCCAACCTTTCGCGTACGCATCCTATCCTTGGCAAAAGCGAAGAGCAAAACTATATCTGTCAGCAAGACTCTATGCGATATTCATAATTCATTTATTTGATATTATTAACTATTCATGTTGGATCAAACCACATATCCTTAAAATCACATACAAATTTAATTGTTACCTAATTTTGGGGTAAACAGTTTGGCGCCCATCGTGGGGCTAAGGATGATAGTGGTGATTTGATACGAACCTCCATAACACAACCTATTTTACGCCTATTCTTCGAATTCTTAATTTTAGGTCAGCCAAAAAATGTTGAACTCTCAATCTTCTCACTTGAACGTTGACGCTGAGTCTGGCTATCACGACAAAAATAATCATTTGGTGCCTAGTAAAGAGGTGCCTTCTATCAATCCCAACAGTGTCCCAGCTGCTAACTCGGTTGATGCTAACTAGCAGGTGGCCATCTACATCGATTTGCCAACTGATCCAGAAAAAAGTTTTCGTGGGGAACCTTGACCAATAGTTCCAGAAGCAACCGAAGGCGAAGGTGAAGGGGTAAGCCTACGACTAACCTATGAAATGTTGCAGGCTCAACAGACGGCTATAATGCAGCTACAGAATCAAAGCCACACCTACAACAGGGTCGAGCCGGAACGATCCGGGAGAACACTCGAAGAGATGAGCAAATTATTAAGAGACCTGGTGAAGCCGAGCTCAGGGTAAACCCCGTGGTGATGAACATGCTCGAAAAGTTCACAAAACGAGTGGAGTCACATGAGAAAAAGATTGAGGCTAATGACAAGATGGTGGAACATACAACTCCAGGGTCGATCAGATCCCGGCGGCACCGCCGATATTGAAGGGACCAAACTCCAAAAATTTTATCCAGAACCCCTTCCCTTTGAGCACGGCACAAAAACAAATCCCAAAGAGGTTTATATGCCCGACATCCCCAAATACAATGGGACCACAAATCCAAATGAGCATGTAACCTTCCACAAACGCAATCAAGAGGAACGATTTGGAAGACAATGAGATCGAGACTGTCACAACCCAAACGATGGGCTGCGACGGGTACCCGGTGCCCTTACATAATCGAGTACCAACATAACATATCTTTCTTGTTGTTATCTTATTGGCAAATGTGCAAACGGGCCGTCACGAGGTAACTAGAATAAACATAGGGGGCTACTCACTATAGGATGACTCAACCTGTTATAAAAACCTATACATGTGATATACGGGCCTACAAGGAATACATGATCATTTGTAAACTCAAAACATAGGTAGGCAAGGCCATAAAAGCATTCGTATATATGACCTCAATCTACAAGACTCTAAGAGTACACACTTACTATAAAGGTCGGAACAAGGCCCCGCCATACCAAACAATACGTGTCTAAATCATACTTACCAAATAAGCAACTCCGGAGCAAATGGAGCACGCCAACATCTTCCACTGAGCTGATAGCCTACTTGGAGGACTCTCGGCCTGTCTATCACGACAAGCGGAAATGAAATTCAGCATCCCCAGGCAAAAGGGACGTCAGTACGAATAATGTACCGAGTATGTAAGGCACATAAGTAAGTACATAAAAGACATGAAAGAAATATAGGGTAAATGACTCAACATGTAAGTCTGGATAACTCTGTAAATCATGAAATATTTATAGTGTCATGCATATGCATATGAATGGCATGTCGTGCATATATAACGCCATCTGGTGTCAATGTACATATGAAATACGTAAATAAAATCTCTCGGTACGTCATAAGCCCATTATGCCTCTGATTAATATCATGAAATAAACCTTACCAACTTACGTATTTTTGAGACCTATGAATAGATGATAGAATTATATGATACATGGGAGAATAAAAATATATACATCTCTAGCATTTCTACGAATAGAGTAATTTATGGAAGTTGTGTATTTGCTCATTTTGCTTGCGTCGTATAGATCATGCCAAAAGACAGAAGGGATAGACTTAACATACCTGGAGTAGGGAAATATCCGTATGATATTCTTGAGAAGGATTACACCAAACTTAGACGAAATTCATTTTCTTCGATTTGCTTACCCTCTCTCCTTCATGAATTTACTCATCACTTGCTTGAAATAGCATAATACTTAAAATCCCAAAACAATCTCATTTTCGAGCTTACGTCGAGTAACTTACGACAAAATATTAACGTACAAAAAGAAATGCGGGATGTAACATATAACTTCCGATCTCTCATTAATTTATTTATGGCGTAGTATCATGTACGAAAATATGAGGTATAACATCATTCCCCCCTTTGGAGCATTCGTCCTCGAATGTCGTAGATGCACTTATTATTCTCATAAACCATCCTGTACGATACTGACCTTGTAAGTGTGCCTATGCGACACCTCTCTCCTTTTTCCTCAAGCTTTTAGCCAATCTCTAGGCTTCACTTTGTAAACACATATAGAGCTTTATAAAATGTCTCTCTGGGCATCTATAGGTAAACTGATGTTCTTTGCTTGGTAGTTTGTTGAACTTACGAATATTGCTATACCTTATTTCATAGATCCGTTTATCCATCCGTAAGACTTTACTGCATCTGGATGGGTCATGCTATACCATGACTCTTACTTCTATTTATCGCTATTGAGTCATGCTAGCAAGCTCGAAGTTATTCTCGTTGCTTATCCCGTATGTATACATATAAGTTCTTTAATGCTTCCTCATTACTGTTCATCTTATGAATGACAGCCTGCTCTCATCTCATATTGTGTAACTCTTATCCATCCATTGTTTATTCACCTTACAAGGGTATTTTAATCTTGTGCCTTACGTGAAATCATTTTCTTTTCTTTTTAAATCATTACTCAATCAAAGGCCCAAACGTCACCCTTTATCTTATCACAATTACACCCTTATTCTACTACCAGGGCAGCATTCCATCTTTTCTAAACGCTATTAGTTTTAGACTCCTTTGAGTTCATTGAGGCAATACTGAGCTTTCTATAACATAGAAAAACCATTAGCTCTCTTGTTTTCATGGGCTTAATCCCGAGGGCTTATCCATTCTCGTCACCTTTTCACTCGCCTGTTCTATTCCTTACTCATGTCTTTTTAAAATTTTGCCGTTTTACCATACTTTAGCTTGCCACCTACTCATATCTATTTATACTACTCGCAACCTTCCTTAAACTTGCTTTCATCATAGATTTCCTTGTGTTATTCTGGAACATTAAGCGAGACATCACATCGTCTCTAACTCTTCTTTACTCTTATAATTAGACTTCTCGATACCTAGAAACAACAGGCTGGAAGATATGCCACTGACGATGGTGCTATCATTCCTGGATACTAAATCCCAGTGTTGTTAGCCTTCTATCCGAAGCATGGACTATTCACGATCTTCTGCCTTTGAGTATCTTGTACGTTGTTCACCTTTACCTTACTTACCTTATAATCTCGCATCGTATCTTTAATTTCTTTCATAACCTCCCTTCCACATTTGTATAATTCACATCCATAACTTGAAGCTCTATTATAATACTTGTACCTCCGGTGCTTACACAATCTGGTTGGAGCTTCGTACTGACTTCTTATGAGGCTGGTACTACCGTCTTTACCGTAGGGCCGTTATAGAATATGATTGTTGTACTATCCTTTTGGTACCTCTGATCTAAAGAATGATCATGTAATGTTCTCAATCACGATTTCTATAATTTGTTGGGTCCAATAATCAAATTCCTGATTTACTTTGTTGATGTAACCTTTAGTTTCCTTCTTCTTCTGATCAGCCTTTATGTAGGCTTAAGCTACCTCCCGATCTGCGGTTCATGGTATTACTTATTACGTTTAGCCTTTCATGGGCACTGAGGAATATCTATGATACAATCCTTTAATAATTTAACCCTTCGTCTATGACCCAGGCTCAATTCTTTCTTTTAACTTATACCAGAATCTTCTACGGCTGTATATGCTGCATGTATAAAACTCCAAACTCTTAAGTGCGTTCATAACGTAACTAACTCTGGATCATGAATCGAATAATTCCTTTTGTTCCATCCGAGCTTTCTTCGAATGTAAGCAATAACTTTTCCTGGTCTTTCTGCCCCGCTTTTGCGTGCATACTTAGCTTATCTTGGTGCCCATGCTTATAGGAACTCCATACAACTCGTATGATCTTGAATATCACTTCTGCTTTTACTTCCCGTTCATTAGCCCCAGTAGATGCCATTTTCTTAAGGAGTGCATACAATGTTGTTGTGATACTGCTATTATAAGACTATTTCCTCCTTAGGTCACCTTGCTTAGGTTAAAGCTTCCTTCCTTACTTTCTCATTTAGTCTTTTATTGTAGTATTTAGGGAGGATCCTCTGACTCTTGTAAAGCTGTGAGCAAATTACACCGAATACTTGAATTTTTTTATGTCCTTTCTCGCCTATAATTATCCATAGTTTACGCTCGTGTGCTTGTATGGTTGCTTCTGAACTTGATATTTTGACTGTCTTCCCTGTGGCTTTGTCTTTTATTTCAGTAACACTCATATGGTACCTTTTTAACTTCCTCAACTCCTATATGAATATATCTCAAGTGTTATAATGTCATAACTGCGAGGCTGGATTCCCCATGTTGGGGTTCACTCTATTTATCTTCCACGATCTACTGATTTGTCTGCATCCTCTTATCTAGCCATAATTAGGCTCTTCCTAAATCAACTAAAAATCACTTATTGGCCCACTCTCATATCAATATTCCGGGTAATCTTTCTTGAGTTATTTCCTTTGTCTTAACTTACCTCTTGTACTGGCTCCTTATTTATCAATAATATCCCAGGAATAAATCCTTACTTCCTTTCCTTGACGTCGTGCTAGCATAATATTCTAGAATCGTAGCATATCTGTAGGATTTGAAAAAGAGCAATTTCATCCCTTTCTTATTTTTGTCGCATTCTATTATTACCGGAACAAAATCTGAAATTCTCATGATGTCGACGATTATCAAATTGCTAAATCCCTAATTCATGTTTAGTTTATCTTATTTACTAGCCCATACAGATTTCTATTACTCTGTGGTCTAGCTTTTTCCTATTAGCAATCACGTTCTAGTCACGAACATACTTCTCGAAATGAGGATATGACTTTATGGCCTATGCTCTTTTGTTGTCTTAAGGTCTATCACCTCTCGTCTCTTCCTTCACCTGACTATGGACTCTGTAATACTGTCTTTTTTTCATCTACCGGTTTCATCCATGTATCACATCTTACTCATAGTTCTTTCTTATATCTATTCTCATTACCCTACTAATATTTCTGTCTATCCCTTTCTTGTGAAAACTTCAACAAGATATTTTTTTGCTTTTAGCTCCCCTTGCTTTATTCATCGGCTCTTTGGGTTGCTCAACGTCCTTGCTTTACTAGGGACGGGAGTCACATTAGGGTAATATTTATCCCTTCCAAGCTTTCAGTTCTATCTTCTGAATTTTTTAGATCATGCTAGTATTCACATCTAATTGTAATATTCTGGAGTGAACAATTTGGGTGTCTGACAGGAAGATCTATTAGCACATTTGTACCATCCTTCAGAAATGTGAACTAACAAAAAAAATCCATTCACCATTTTGGGTTATTCTAACCCCAGCCGGATCCTGATGTTACGTCCTTTTCTTAAACAACACCTGTTAACCCCCATAAGGCATAACTGAGGTGGGTGCGGGGAATTGTACATACCTCTGTTATTGATGAACGTAACTCAAAATGCTTATATCTCTCTTCCTGAATTGTAGATAATGTTCATCTCTACTAATTAGGTACCTCGTACCCTTCTTCACCTTGCTTCTTTTATTTGTTGAAACTTGTATCTTCTGATTGTTCCATTGCTTTTTACCATAAGAGTGGAAATATATTTTTTGCCTTAGGGATCCTTATCAAGAAGCTTACACCTTTCAGTACACACATGATCTGCTGGAGACCTCACATTTACTTATCATAATAATGATGCAAAGTGGAGTTCCTCTGACTCAACTCTTCCATAGCCATATCTCTTACCCAACATTTTCCTGGATGTAGGTATCGTCTTATTATGAATAAGATAGAGTTAGGAAATTGAGTTCTTACAATTGTGATCTATGACACAATCTAAAGTAAGAAGAAAGAGTGACAATCCTAAATGCCATGTAGCTTCCTGCTTATATGTGTGGTGCACGATACACCCATAAAAAAGACTCTACTAGACCGACTTGTAGATTCCCTAGGACAGAACTGCTCTGATACCACTTTTGTCACGAACCAAACCGATGGACCGCGACGGGCACCCGGTGCTCTTACTTAACCGAGTACCAACATAAAATATCTTTCTTGTTGTACTTTTATTGGCAAACGGGCCAAACGGGCCGTCATGCGCTAACTAGAATAAACATAGGGGGATACTCCATATAGGACAACCCAACCTGCTATAAAAACTTATACATGTGATATACGGGCCTATAAGGCCAAAATGATCATTTGTAAACTCAAAACATAGGCCGGCAAGGCCATACAAGCATCCGTATACAAGGCATCTGTCTACAAGCCTCTAAGAGTACACACTTAACATAAAGGTCGGAACAGGGCCCCGCCATACCAAACAATACGTGTCTAAATTATACTGACCAAATAGCAACTCCGAAGCATATGCAGCGCACCAACATCTTCCGCTGAGCTGATAACCTACATGGAGAACTCTCGACCTATCTATCAGTATCTGCGGGTATGACACGCAGCATCCCCAGACAAAAGGAACGTCAGTACGAATTATGTATCGAGTATGTAAGGCAAATAAATAAGTACATAAAAGACATGGAAGAAATATATGATAAATGACTCAGCTTGTAAGTGTGGATAACTCTGTAAATCATGAAATACTTATAGTGTCATGCATATGTATATGAATGTCATGTCGTGCATAGGTACATGTGTTCGTAATCTCATCAAGCCGCTAAGGGCTTCCCATCATATCATCTCGGCACTGTGGGCAAAATCATCAACGTATACCAGCTGATCAGTTTGTGGTGCGTATGTAAAGCCATAACCTTTCCCATATCCCATCATGTCGTGCATAGGTACATGTGTTCGTAACCTCATCAAGCCTCCGAGGGCATCCCATCGTATCATCTCGGCACCATGGGCAAAATCATCAACGTATACCAGCTGATCTGGTGGTAGTGGGTATATAAAGTCATAACCTTTCCCATATCCCGTATATATATACGTGTATACAATGTCATTTGGTCATGGGTCAATGTGCATGTATAAATGCATGAAATGCATATGAAATACGTTAATAAAATCTCTCGGTACATCATAAGACCATTATGTCTCTGATTAATATCTTGAGATAAACTTTACCAACTTACGTATTTTTGAGACCCATGAATAGATGATAGAATAATATGACACATGGGAGAATAAAAATATATACATATGTAGCATTTCTAGGAATAGAGTAATTTATGGAAGTTGTGCATTTGCTCGTTTCGCTTGTGTCGTATAGATCATGCCAAAAGAAAGAAGGGAATGCCTTAACATACCTTAAGTAGGAAAAAATCCTTATGATATTCTTAAGAAGGATTACACCGTACACCCTTAAAATTGCAAAATCTCTGGAACCCTACCGCTTCTAAACTAATGGTACTTCAAGCTTTACTGAAATAGATTTTTATTAGTTTGCTTTCCCTTTGAGTTCTTGAAATTTTTCCTCCAAGTAGCTTAGTGTATGTTTGTCCAGTCAGATAGTGGAAATGGCGATGAAGCAGAGATGGGAATTCCATAACTAGATTAAGGGCTACTGCTGTATGTAATAAAGGATCTTTTTGAAATTATAAGAAAGCATGATGGTTAACAAAGAGTAAAATGCTAGGTGAAATCCAAAAAACTTTTAATTACATGGCTTATATTGGAATTGGTTGCCACCTAATCTAATATGACCAAGAGTCATTTTCTATCTTATGTTGTTAGCTGCCACGTATGGATAGGAATTCTATTAAACTTATTCACAAATTTAAATTAATTTGTTAACTTCCCACATTAACCAATTATCCACGTAATTAATAATTATCTCAAATTACTTAAGATACTACTCCTTTTCAATACACTTTATACATCATGTCATCATGGTCATATGGTACCTTGTATGGCACTAGTCTATAATTACTGGGTATTATAGCTCCGACCGTATTTTATCCCAAATTACCAAAATTCGACGAAATTTATTTTCTTCGATTTGCTTACCCTCTCTCCTTCATGAATTTACTCATCACTTGCTTGAAATAGGATAATACTTAATATTATCCTATTAAGTATAATATGGGGTAGTTTCAAGGTCGAGACGAGAAAGTCGGGCCTTTTAAAGGTCAACAGAGGGATAACGAGATGCTCAGGGGATTTGTGTCAATGTTCCAGATGGAATGGATGGACCTACCAACGGTTAGATGATTGTGCCATTCGGGCATTCACTTAGGGGCTCAATCCTCGAAGTTCGATGGCTTCTCAACAGCTAAAACATAGTTTGGTGGAGTACCCAGTGGTAACCTGGGCTGACGACCACTACGGGTACCAATCGAAGATCAAGGTCAAGGATGACCAACTCCGCGCCCCACCTGGGTTAATTTACCCCGTTAGGGCCGATGATAGATCTAATAGAGCCATGATCAAGAGACAAGACCGATATGATATTGGTATAAGCATACAACATGGACCAAAGGGGAAACGGATCTGGTCGTCACCCCGCCAGAATCGAGAAGAAAAACCATCGAGTCCCCTGTGGCTGAAGTCTAATGAGCAAGAATGGGTTCGACATGCCGCTCGGGAGCAGGGAAACACCGAGATTGTCGGAATACAACTTCAACATCGATTCTGGCAGCGTCATGTCATCCCAAGGAAGCATAAAAGGGACCAAGTGGGTGTAAATATCACGACACTCATGGCCACAAGACTAAATATTGCCAACAGTTAAGATAAGAAGTTGCCCAGTTATTCAACAACGGACACCTCCGAGAATTCCTGAGTAATAAAGCCAAAACCCACTTCAGGAATAGGGACTCCATTAAATAGGCCAAACAAAAGGAGCCTCAGGACGTGATCAACGTGATCATCGGAGGAGTCGATGTCCCCTAATGAAAGGCCCTAAAAAATTTCGCTAAGTAATGTAGGATTTCGGGGTTCCAGGTAGGCCAATTATACTAATTTATGTGCTATTAAAATAAGGTATATAAGTTGGATATGGTAAATAAGTGTATAAATTATATAATAAGTAATGTGGGGTCTAATGAGAGGCCTAAGTCTAAGTCAAATTAGAAAACTACATAATAGGCTAAAATTCCAAATGTGTTTACACAAGTCCAAACTTTGGACGAGCGTATATATATATATATATATATATATATATATATATATATATATATATATATATATATATATATATATATATATATATATATATATATGGTGTTATGTGATGAACAACCTACCAAAAGAAAGATCTTCGAGACTAGTTTCTAACACTTCAAACCCTTCGTCATTTGGACATTCCTACACAAAGTAATAATCAAATTACCAAAGGCTGGATCTATGATCAATTTTGCGACCGCAAAACGGTTTCGCGGACCGCATAAGCATCGCATAGTGGAGCAGAGACGGGCAAACAATTATACTGTCGTATATTGATTATGATGTTGCATAATTGATTATGATATCGAGTATGCTGTCGCATAATTGATATGCTGCAATTCTGCTGCGCACAAAACGATTATGCTATATCACAATTGCACCACATAATTGACTTCGGGGGTCATTGGAATTTTTTAAATCCGACCCCATTTTGATAAATAAGCTTTGGGGCTTCATTTGGGGCTATTTCTACTGAATCTAGAGAGAGGGGAGAAAATTTTAGAGAGAGAAAGAGGAAACTTGGCGTTCCAATCAGCCAATCTTGCACAAATTCTCAAGAATCAAGGAAGATCATCTTTAGCTCACTATCCTTCCGGGTAAGTACTACTTCTAAGATTTCATACAAGAGATTATGAGTTCAAAAATATATTGTGGGGTTAGAAATAGGCCATGCATGTGACACTGAGCTATAGTATGTGGGATTAAAGAACTATTTTGGGGTTGTTCTTGTTGAAATCGATTGAGGGAAGAAAGAATTTCCATTGTAGAACCTTTTGGTCTATTTCACATGTTGGGTGTTTGACGAAATTCCTAAGAGAGTTACACCATGGGAAATTTTTATATATATTAATCGATTTTCGCTATCATTCTATAGATTATAATCTCTAGAAGGGTTGGTGCATTGTAGTAACTTAAGGAAAGCTCAAACAAGGTATGTTGGCTAAACTTTCTCTCTCGGAATTAAATTCCATAATGTTTCCGTAAGTTTAAGTATGACAGAATTAAAGTCCCTAATTTCTACGTTTCGGGTTATCCCCTATAAACTCATGAACTTGATCACTCCGAACGAGCCTTATACTGAACGATAGATGTTTAATGTATGGGTTTCTTATTAACATGGTATGGATTTGAGTTGTGGCTTAAATGAAAAGTGGTGTACCAATTAGGTAAGGAAAACTCGATATGCTTAATACTCCTAACCGCATGTATGCGTACTAAATATCTTGATTGAGTGTGTCTAGTGGTTGGTAAACTACAAAGATGTTTGAAATGAATTAAATGAATTGGGGACATCGAGTGTGGACAACGTTTATAATTGTGCCAAGATCGGACTCCGTATAAGAACACCGGCTCAAAGTATCACTAATTTCTACATTCCAGGTTATCCCCTATAAACTCATAAACTTGATCACTCCAAACGAGCCTTATATTGAAAGATAGATGTTTAAAGTATGGGTTACTTATTAACATGGTATGGATTTGAGTTGTGGTTTAAATTAAAAGTGGTGTACCGATTAGGTAAGGAAAACTCGATATGCTTACTACTCCTAACCGCCCGTATGCATATTAAATCTCTTGATTGAGTGTGTCTAGTGGTTGGTAAACTATGAAGATGATTGAAAATGAATTAAATGAACTATGGATAGAATGTGGACAACGTTTATAATTGTGTCTAATTAATGATGCCTATGAAATGAGGGAAATATATGAATCAGATTACGAAATGAGCCTCGACTCAACCTTCTTATAATGACTTCTAATAGTTAAATTTGCTTAAAAATTCTATTGATGTATCATGCTACAACTGAATGCCTTAATGTGTTGGGTTGAAAGATTTATGTTCCGTAATTGTTCTAAATATTTACCATGTAATCATGCTGTTTGAGAACGTGATTATGATTTCCAAGCTCTTTTCCTTGTGTGTGCAATGCCTTATGTGATATGACTTATTGACATGAATGATACTATTATTCGAACGTATAAAAAGGAAGGATTTGAATTGAAAAATGCGTTCAAGTGCCAAGAAAGACTTAATAAATGAGGCTGCTTGTGCCACGTAACGAAAGATGGGAAAGAAATGTGAATTGAATTGAACAACTGAAAGAGGTTATGTCTCAAGTGAGATGGCTTAGCCGATCGGGCCGAGATCGGACTCCGTGTAAGAACACATTGGAATTATGGATTAAATTGTGAATATGGTTATGTCTCACTAGAGATGGCTTAGCCGATCAGGCCGAGATCGGACTACGTATAAGAACACGGTCGCATTGTGGATGAAATTGTGAATAAGGTTATGTCTCACTTGACATGGCTTAGCCGGTCGGACCGAGACCGGACTCCGTGTAAAAACGCTGTGGTATTGTGAGTTGTGGCACTTGGCACTAAGATTATCCACCTAAAAGGATCGAAATAAAATTGAATCAGAAACTATGTGATCCTTACGTGGTGTTTCTTTTATATTTCTGTGAAGCACTTATTGATTATTATGACTATCTTCTCTTTGTTTCACTGTTCATTCTACTAAGATTTGTGTTTGCCTTTAAACACAAGTACTATTCGACAGTACTAACGTCCCTTTTGCCGGGGGCGCTACATCTTTAAATGGATGTAGGTGGTTTCGTAGCATACAGTGTTGGTCGTAGCTAGTGGCGCATCCTCTTTTCAGCCAACTTGGTGAGCTCCACTTCATTTCGGGGTCCTGTATCATTGTTTATCATGTACTTTATATTTTGAGGTATAGCCGGAGCCTTGTTGCTGGCATTTTCATATTACTTTTCAGTTGTATTTATAAGCTCCGTAGACAGGTTGTGGGTGGTGTTTGGAATTATTAATTGAATTAGAATTATTGGTATTTGACAAATATGTTTTTCTTCATAGCTATAAAAATTGTAATATTTTCGATATTATGGTTGAAACTGCTAATGGAAACAAAATGGGAGTTGTTAATAAAATATTTACAAAGTATGATAGATGGAGTTCATCTCCTCTTTATTCATGAATTAGTTTTGGTAGAATGAAACCTAACAGGCTTGCTTAGTCGAGTTTACTCGGTTGAGCGCCGATCGCGCTCCTTAGTTTTGGCGCATGACACGTAAGGAACAATGTTAAAATGCAGTAAAGTATCTACCACAAGGGAAAAACGCACCCGGGATTATGTTCCGGAGGGAGCCATTTTATCGGAGGAGTCGATGTCCCCCAAGGACCAATGATAAAATGCACTAAAGTATCTATCACAACGGAAAAATTCACTCAGGACTATGTTCTGGAGGTAGCCATTTCGTTTAGTGATGAAGATGTCGAGGGCATTGTACAACCTCACACACTGTTAATATCTGTACTTATCAAAAAATCTCGAGTTAAACGTGTGCTGATTGATTGAGGTAGCTCGACCAACAACACTTGGGGTTACTGGACCAAATCCCGCCAGCAATCCGGGTATTGAACGGGTTTAACATGGCTTGTGAGACCACAAAAAGCGAAATAACCTTGCCAATAAACACTGCCGAGACTATCCAAGAAATAAAGTTCTACGTGATCGAAGGTGACATGAGGTACACGCTCTATTCGAAGATCTTGGTTTCACAACATGAGGGTAGTACCCTCGACCTTGGGCAAGGCGTTGAAATTTCCCACACTAGGGGGGGGGGTCAAAATGGTGTACGGAGAATAGCCAGCCGTAAAGGAGATGTTCGTTGTCGACGAGGTAATCCCAGTGCCCGTGGTTTCAGCATCAAGGAACGCGAAACCAACTAGAAAGGAAGAGATTAAATAACAATCATTGACACCAGCCTCAGCTGAACGTGAGAAACAAGAGGAATGAGGAGAAAACGATGAGGATGATTACAGCGTCTCGAGATCATTCATAGCTCTTAATGACACTAGCACCACCCAATCAATGGTTGAGGAGTTGGAGCGAGTCAATTCGTTAACCCCCGAGCTCAGGAAAAAAACTTATTGATTTCGTTAAAGTTAACGTCGATTGTTTCGCTTGGTCCCATCTTGACATGACAGGTATTCCATTGGAGTTAACCACTCACAAGATGAGTTTGGACCCCAACATCCATCTGGTTAAGCAGAAGAGGAGGTCTGAGATCAAACACAGGTTCATCAAGGATGAGGTTTCCAAACATCTAAAAATAAGATCCATCTGGGAAGTTAAATACTCAGACCGGTTAGCTAACATAGTGGTAGTGCCTAAAAAGGGAAATAAACTAAGAATGTGTATGGATTACAAATACCTAAATAAAGCATTCCCTAAGGATTCTTTTCCTTACATCGATTGAATGATCGACGCGATGGAAGAGCATGAGATACTCATCTTTCTCGACGCCTACTCCGGGTACAACCAAATTCTGATGGACCCGGATGATCATGAAAAGACTTCTTTCATTACCAAATTCAAGGTAGCGGCAAGTGGTTTCTTAGTCCGAGGGGGAGAAAGTACGTAATTTCCTATTTACTATGTCAGTAGAACTCTAGGCGAGGCAGAATCAAGGTATCCTTACCAAGAAAAGTTAGCGCTCGCTTTGCTAAGCGCTTCTAGAAAGCTAAACCCGGAGATTCAATGGCACCCTATTTGTGCCGTAACATCTTACCCACTGCGGAATTTCATGCATAAGCCCAAGCTCTCAGGACGGTTGGCCAAATGGGTTGTGGAGATTAGTGGGTACGATATCGAGTACCAACCCTGAACCGCTATAAAATCTCAGATTTTTGTAGACTTTGTTGCCGACATTACACCGGCCTTAATACCCGATGTCCTAAGGGAACTACTACTCACCTTGGGGACTACTTCGGGAATCTAGACCCTCTTCACGTATGGTTCCTCCAACGTGAAAGGGGTCTGAGCTCGGTATCGTATTAAAACCACCTACGAGAAATATAATTAGGCAGTCTATTAGAACTGTGAAATTAACTAACAACGAAGCCGAGTTTGAGGCCGTGATTGTAGGTCTATAATTGGCTAAGATCTTTGGGGCCGAAGTGATTGAAGCCAAGTGTGACTCCCCCTTGTGGTAAATCAAGTCAGCGCAACGTTTGAAGTAAAATAAGAACAAGTGCGGTGGTACTTGGACGAATTGCAGGTAACCCTAAACCAATTCAGGGAATGGAACCTACAGCATGTACCCCGAGATAAAAACAGTGAGGCCGATGCAATATCTAACTTGGGGACATCGATCGATCCGGTGAATTCAGGTCGTGAGCAGTGGTGCAACTAATGAATTTGGTGATAAAAGAAGGTCACGCCAAAGTGAACTCGACGAGTCTAACTTGGGATTAGAGAAACAAATACATATACTACTTTAAGACAGGAAAATTGCCTTTAGATCCCAAAGAGTCGAGATCCCTGCACACCAAAGCTTCTAGATTTAGCTTGGTCAAAGGGGTATTGTTCAAGAGGTACTTCTTTGGCCCACTAGCCAGATGCTAGGAATCGGGAGAGACCGCGTACGCCATAAGAGAATTTTATGAGGGCACTTCCAGAAACCATCATGGGCAGAATCTTCTGTTCGGAAGCTAATCAGAGCCGGCTACTAGTGGACCGAAAAGGAGAAGGATGCGAAAGACTTCGTGCGGAAATGCGACGTGTGTCAAATGCATGCCCCGATGATCCATTGACCACGAGAAACTCTCCATTCAGTCTTGTGTCGGTGGCCATTTATGAAGTGGGGAATTGACATCGTCGTTCCCCTGCCATGGGCACCTGGTAAAGCTCAATTCATACTATTCATGACCGATTATTTTTCCAAATGGGTGGAGGCTCAGGCGTACGAGAAGGTCCAAGAGAAAAAAGTCATTGACTTCATCTGGGTTCACATAATATGTCAATTTGGGATAACAACCGAGATGCAACATCCCCGAAAAAAGGGACATCAGTACGAAATAATGTACCGAGTAAATGGGAGTCAAAGATAATCCGAAGATATGCTTACTTGCTGATACTGACTCAACTCTCTCAATATAGTAAATAAAATAGTTGTCCGGCCTTGTAAGGCTTAGGATGTGTAACTACTCTGCCATAGTAGGCTCTCTCAAAGGCACTCGGACGTACTAGGCTCTGCATCTCAGCCATTTTGGGCTCGCTCATAGGCGCTCGCCACAGTAGGCTCGCTATATAACTCTCACGCCCCAAAATCGAGGGACATGACCGGCGCTCGACCGGGTAGTCCCAGTCAAGCGGACCTGGGTGCCTTTCCTATCCCATGTGTTACCCCATGTTTTCATTACTCATTAATCAAAGGAAATAGCCATTTATGATTTAAGCACCTTTTTACGAAATATACATAACATACATGGTTACTTAGCGTGGTTTACAAGTTACACTGCCCAAATACAAGATACATAAGTACATAGCCCACACTCCCTGTCTACGGAGCCTTTAAGGATACAGATGAGTTTTACAATACTTGGCGGTAACAAGGCTCCGGCTATACCTTACACAAATACCAAAAATATGACTCCGGGAAGAAAAGCGGCATGAGCCACGCAGGGCCCCGAGAGGAAAGGGGCTCACCAATTCAGCAGACGGGAAGTGAAGGAGTGCTACTGTCGGTGGACTGGAGTACCTGCTATGGATCCACCTACAATCATAACACGAATGTAGCGCCCCCGGCAAAAGGGACGTCAGTACATTTGAATTGTACTGGTATGTATGAACAAACTTTACCCCAAGTAAAATCAAACAATACACAAGTAACGAACAATAATAGAATCAACGATCAAATGCACATGAAAGGAACAACCAAAGCCAAACAAGATTCACAATCTCTCCTTTTCCCCTTTCAACATTATTTCATCACATCAATGATTTCACAACTTTCACATATGTTCATTTGAATAGTGATTTCGATCACTTTTCCACCCTTATTACCTCGGCCACCCTTATTACCTCGGCCACCCTTATCACTACAACCCACACCTTATTACTTCGTGTTGCGGCGCGCATCCCGATCCCACCGAACAATCACATTTCACACAACAACAACAACTAATCACCAAGAATTTTCATAACCATTAATACCATTTCCATCATATACAACAGCCCGCATACAATTTAAGTCACAACGATAATTGTCCACGACAAGTCACATACGATATTACCACAGTTGTTTCAATTGCATCAATCACGATTTCTTTCCATCATTTGTTACACAGCTTTTACCACATAAACACATTCCCACACATACACTTGGTTTGTCGCCTTTTACATACACCATTATATCGGGAGACTTAACCAACAACGTTCAAAGCATATCAATCACAAGAATTCACAAATAGTCCACATAGGTATCACATACCAAATACTCGTACACCAAACAAGGTGACTTTACAAAGGTCAAAGATAGCCATACATACCTGGAATCGAATTTCCCTTTTTACTTCTACTTTGGCTCACCAACAGCCTAGTACCGACAATCTAGTTCACAAGTTAGCACATATATCATAGAATTGAAGTTCACAATTAATACCCGAACTTATTTAGGTTATCAACCGCTCCTTTTGCAAATCTATACTCCTACCCAATTCTTTTTACTTGATTTTAGGTATTAAAGAGCATGCATGTATGTTTTCAACTTTTATTTTCAAGAATCAATGCATGAGAATCCCCTTTTTGTTTAAATCTGAAAACCAATGAAAGAGGGCTGGGTATTTTACCTGCAAGAACGGAGATGAAGACAATTGCTTGAAATTTCCCGGCCCCGGGTGACTTTGAAGAATCAAATTGATGAAGGTAGGACTTTCTCTCTCAAGAACTCTCTCTTCCCTCTCTCTAGTTTAGTTCAGAAAATGTATTAAAATGAAGGGTTGGGGTGTTTTATTGAAGAAGGGGTCGGGTTTAAAAGTTAGAAAAATTGGAGCCCTGATTCAGGTATGCGATCGCAAAGAGGAAATGCGGTCTGCAGAATGGACCGCAAAAGTGCTCCAAAACTCTGAACATTTCTTTTTGGGTTTGCGGCAGAAATGCGATCTGCATACCAGTTATGCAATCGCATAATGGACCGCATTTTGACCTCAATTTTGGCTAACATCCTGACTCAATTTGCAACAGAAATGCGGTCCGCATACTTGATTTGCGACCGCATTCTAGACAGCATAATAGCACTTTTCTGGAAAACTTTGATTCTTGATTTTTAAATGATAGATCAGTACAAAGGGTCTGAACCGCGGCGAGCAAGCTACTAGGTTTTGAGTACAAATTTTCACGGGGCCTTACAATAACTTACCATCTGATCAGAGGTTGCCCAATAGAAAACATGCCCATCAAGTAAAGCTCGATAATGGTGACAATACCGTAATACTATATATATATATATAGAGAGAGAGAGAGAGACTCTCTCTCACTTGGATTAAAGAAGAAAAGACTAACTGAATATGAAGTCCCGATAAAGGAGAATGATGTATCTTAGGAGACTAGGACAATATACATATATTCAGGAATATGAACCTCTCTATATGTCTCGTTATCAATCATATATAGTTACTGGATCATGCCAAAATGAAAGAAAGGTTTAGCCTTAACATACCTTAACTCCGTTGAGTCTTAATACCTTCCAAGTAATCCTTCAAACAACTCAACTCAATCTACCACAGCATAAGGAGATTCAAGATCAGTGCTGAGTAAAGGCTAAGTCCGCAACTTAAACTAGTAGCTCGTTTACGTAAATTTGGGCAGCTTCTCCTCTGTAACAAGGCCCTCATCCAATACCATATATCAACAAAAACAAGAACAAAAAAATAACAACTTGTATTCATCATTGTCAAACCTTATCTCCATCACAATATACCACAAAACAGCCCACACACCCTAATCACTTCACACATAAAACGACAACAAAAGTAGTGTCAAACAACTTAAAAAATTGCAATGACGAACGACCAGCCAGCAACCCTGACATTATGTGGTGTTTCTCCACACCCTTTCTCCTCCCAAACTCTATAAAGAAAGTAGAAGAAGGGGCAACCCAAAAGCAAAATGAAACAGCCCACTAAATAGTCCCACAAGTTCAGTAACTCAAAATGGATTTTTCAGTTTACTGAAACATGTTTCGACTTGTATTTTCTTTCAAATTGACCTACAAAACCAACAACACATTATTAAGCCTCTTATGTAATAAAACAGCCATGAATTCAACTTAAAAATAAGTTTACAACCAGCCAACAATGAGGAAACAACAAACAACATACCACCCTTTTGAAATTCGCTAGGTCTAATCATTACGATCGAGTTACAACTTGTACAAGCATAGGTAATGGAAGAAGAAGCACAAAATTTACCTTGGTCCGAGTAGAAACCACAAAACCTAGTCCTTCTTCATCAAAAATCAGTCTCCCAACACAGCTATAAGAAGGAGAAAAAGAAACTAGCAAGTTGTCCGAGATTTTCGGCACTAGAATCACATCGTAACCCCCGAAATAACCTAGGATTTGTGTTGGATTTTTGGGGAGGAGTTGCAGGGGTTCAGCCTGGTTTTAATGGTCTGAAATATGAGTGAAATAACTGAGTTAATTATCCCTTAAAAGTCCCCTATTGGCCGACTTAATTGAGGCCTCTCCTTTTGGCAAGTAGGTGATGCACCTACTTGTCACCTACCAGCATGTGCAGTCTTGCAAAAATACGAATATCTATATAGTCCAATGTGGTATCAACGAAAGATTTAATGCGTTAGAAACTAAACTCATAGATCTTAAATTTTGTAGGTAGATCACCTCATAAGTCGAAGTAAATTGGGAGAAAATCGCATCAACATTTGACCTAATTTTCAGCATATTTGTGAATCTAACTTGTGATGACCTATGCTAACTTTTGTTCCACAACTTTCTTGACTTAAAAACATAATAAATGACTAAAATAACTCATAACATAACCTCCTTATATTGTTTAGGACCATAGTCTCATCACAAAAGTACACATTATAAAATTCCCAACTTGTCGACATTCAGCGAAACTTATTTTCTTCAATTTGTTTAGATTCATAGACTTTCAACCGTCTTGGTACTTGTTATACATGATATTAAATATTTGTAATCTCCAAGGTAACATGATTAACTTACTTTATGTTCTCTCAAAGGTGATCTCATTTCTGAGATTACATCAATTGAGTTACAACATACTCTTACTTACGAAAACATGGGGTGTGACATCATTCCCCTTTGGAACATCCGTCATCGAATGTTCGGAACCCATAACCTATAGCTCTTACAAATACTTTAGTGCTGCCCTTTCCATCTAGGCAACTGTTCTGTGAATAAATCCAAAGGCAGGGCATTCCCTCCTTTAGGCCTCTTTCTCACACCACGACTTGTGGTTGAAATTCTTCCAATATCGTAATTGTTGCTATCTTATGTCATGAAGCTAGTATGACTCTGTCCTTATATATGCGCCCATGTGAATCTTCTCTCCTTTTTCCTTCAGATTTAAGCCAATCTCTAGACCTCACTTTTTGAACATTTACAGAACTATGACAAGTTGTCCCTCTGGAAATCTATAGGTGTACTAAAGTTTTTCGCTTGGGTATTGTCAAACTTATGATTATTGCTATATCTTGTTTTATAGCCTCGGTTAGCTATGCTTATTGATTTACAATATCTAGTTAGCTTATTCTATACCACAACACATACTTCAATTTATTATGGCCAAGGTCTGCTACCCAACTCTAGGTTACTCTCTTGCTGCTTATCCTATATATACATTAATTTAAGTCCCTTAATACTTCCTTATTACTATTAATCTTAAGAATGACAGCCTAATCCCATGTCATACTTTGGAACATTCATCCATATATTGTTGATTCTCCTTAGTGTTGATCTATAATCCACCATTGATCACTTGAAAAATCTTATGTAATATATTGTCACTAGAGCTTATGTCTCATCGGGGAACATCTGGAGTTATTTTCCTTATCAACTTAGGGTCAATACTATACTTCACTAAATGTATTTCATAGCATCCTAACGTGATTCACCTTATGGGGGGTATTTTTATCATGTATAATTCATGAAATCCCTTTTCTTTGAATCATTACCCAATCAAAGGCCTAAACGTCATCTTCTTATCTATCACAATTACACCCTTATTCTACCACTAGTGAAGCATTCCATCTCTTCTAAATTCTCCTAGTCTTAAACTCCTCTAAGTTCACTCATGCTATACTGAACTTTTTATAACATATGGAAACTATCAACTCTCTTGTTGTGATGGGTTTAATCCCGAAGACTAACTTATTCTGGTCACCTTCTCACTCATCTTTTCCTATCCTTACTCCAGTCTACCTAAAACATTGTCACTCTACCATACTTTAGCTTGCGACATATATCTATTTATACTACTCGCAACCTTCCTTTAACTTTCTAGCACCATAGATTTCCTTATGTTATTCTGGCACCTCAAGCGAGACATCATGTCATCTCTAACTCTTCATTAATCTCTTAACTAGACCTCGCTGTACTTGGGAACCATAGGCTGGAAGATATGCCACTAACGACAACACTATCATTTCTTGACACAGAATTACAACGGTTCGAGCCCTCTATCTGTTATCTAGATTATTCGTAACCTTCTCTACTTGGGTATCTCGTAACTTCTTCACCTTTACCTTTCTTACCTTTAAATATCGCATCGTATCTTCTGTCATTTTCATAACATCCCTTCCGCATAGGTGGAATTCATATCCACACCTTAAAGCTTTACTATAATGCTTTCACCTCTAAAGCATACATAATCTGGCGGGAGCTTTATACTAACTTCTTATGAGACTAGTACACTTCTAACTGGGTTTATCGTAGAGCTATTATTGAATATGGCCATTTTACTATCTCTCTTGTACCTCTTATATTAAGAGTGATTCTGCAATGTTCTGAATCATGATTTCTATAATTATCTGGATCTAATGACCAGACTCCTGATTCACTTAGTTGATGTAACTCTTTAGTTTCCTCTTCTCTCTTACCTTTAAGTAGGCTTAAGCTATCTTCTGATTTGCGGCTCAGGGTATTGCTTATTACTTTATCCCCTCATGGACTCTATGGAACATCCATGATATATCCTTCTAGCAATTCAAGCTTTTTGTGTGTGACGTGGACTCGATTCTTTCTTTTAACATATAATGGAGTCTCCTATAGTTGTATCATTGTCATCATATATGCTGCCAGGATAACACTTTGAAATCTTAAGTGTGTTCATAATGTAACTAACTCTGGGTCTTAGATGGAATAATTCCTTTCGTGCCTTCTCAACTTTCGTTAAAAGTATGCAGTTACTTTTCTTGGTCGTTCTGTTACTTCTTGCATGAATACTTAGCTTATCTTGGTGCTCACATATATTGGAATTTTTTGCAACTCATATGATCTTGAATATTATTTTGGATTTTACTTCCCGTTCCTTAGTCACAATAGGTTCCACTTTCTTATAGAGTGCATACGATGTTGCAGTGAGACTGTTGTTACAAGATCATTATTTATTTAGGTCACTATGCGTATTTTGAAGACTTCTTCCTTATTTCCTCAGCTAGTCTTTCATGGTCGCACTTAGGGAAGACTTTTTGACTCTTGTAAAGCTGTGAGCTTATCATATCATATACTGACGGAATTTTTGATGTTCTTACTCGCCTATAAATATCCTTAGTTACATACCTCTGTGCCTTTGTTCTCATAGGATTATTTATGAACTCATTTTTTTTTGTTTCCCGTGTGGCACTCTCTTTTATTTTCGTAACACTTCTAAGACAACTATAACTACCTCAAATCCTATCAGAATATTTTTCCAAGGATTACAATGTTGTATCCACGAGACTGAATTCCATATGCTGGGGTTCACTAGGCTTATCTTGCACGATCTGCAGATTTATCTGAACCATCTTGTCTTGCCATAACTAGGCTCTTCCTAAATCAACTAATTATTACTCGTTGGTCCATTCTCATATTTATATTCCGCGTAATCTCTCTTGGGTTGTTTCCTTACATCTCGCACTGGCTCGATGTTTTATCAAGTATTCATTCACACTTATTTATCAATAACATCTTGGGAGGGAACCCTTACTGCATCTCCCCGCCATCGTACTTGTATAATATTCTGGAGTCATAACATATATGCAGGATCTAAATAAATGCAATCTCACCCCTTTCGCCTTTTTACAGGTTTCTTCCTTTACTAGTCCATAGTTACCTCTTCATCTTTGGCATCTTTTCATATCTTCACTGACTCTTACTCGCCTTGCGGTAACCCTTCTACACCAGGGATAACTAAATTTCTTAGCGCGAGGGTGACAGCTAGTGTAGCTGGAACACTTAGTTCCTTAAGCATAAATCTGCTCTCATTGCTTGCTTTATGGAAGAATCTTTCCGAATGACCTTTAAAGGATACTCTTTCGTTGCCTATTGTATCATTGCCGGATCGCGATCTTGGAAATTCTCACGATGCCGACTATTATCAAATCCTTCGGTCCATGAATTATGTTCGATTTTCTTTTACCAGCCTATACTAATTTCCATTACTCCGGGGCTCTAACTTAGCCTTCTAGTAATCATGTTGGAGTCACCAACTCATTTCTCGAAAAAAGGATATGACTTTATGGCACATACTCTTTTACAGTATCAAGGCCTATCTCCTCTAGTCTTTTCGGTCACTTGATTATAGACTTTGTCATCTAGTCATATTTTGATTCACCATTATAGTCCATTTATCACATCTTACTCATAATTCTTCATTTGCTCACTTCTTATTCTCCTGCTAATATAACTTCCTATTACATTATTCTTAAAACTTAAACGAAACATTCTTTCACTTTAGTTCCCCTTGATGCATCTCACTAGCTCTTCGGGTTGCCTAATGTTCTCTCTTTACTAGGGACATTAGTCATACTAAATTAAATATTTATCCTTTCTAGGATGCCAGTGCCTACCTTCTCAATTTTTCTGAACCTTCTAGTATTCATATATAACTATACTATTCTAGAGTGCACCATTTGGGTGTCTCCCAAGGAGAACTACTATCACGTTTACAATATCCTTCGGAAATGTCATCTACCGCTAACAATCTATCCATAATTTTTGTGCAGATCCAGGTATTGTTCGCTAGTAGCTGTGCGGATTCTTGTCAGGGATACTCAAGGTAGCCCTGCTGATGCGTTCGCAGGCTTCGGAGTCACCTTCCTATTTTATATTTACAATATTGTACTTATTTCCATACGAATGTGTTTAGAAGTTGTAGCGAAACTCTGTAGAGCTTATGACTTGTACTACCGGATTTTGGGAATATGGTCATTGTATAAGGGATTCATTCGAGAAGAAATTTTAGATGTTATTATTTATTGTTGTTATTCCGTAATTGTTAGGCTTACCTAGTCCTTAAGACAGGTGCCATCACGAAACCTAACGCAGGGGAAATTGGGTCGTGACATTGCTTGACTTAAAAATATAACAAACAACTATCATACGAATAAAATAACTCATAATATAACCTCCTTATCTTGTTAAGAATCCTATTGTCATCTCAAAAGTACACGTTATAACATTCTCAACTTGTCGACATTCGACGAAACTAATTTTCTTCAATTTGTTTAGCTTCTTTGCCTTTCAACCCTCTTGGTACTTGTTATCCACTATCTTAAAGATATTTAATATCCAAGGTAACATGATTAACTTAATATATGTTCTCTCAAAGATGATCTCATTTATGAGCTTACCTCAATTGACTTACGACATACTCTTACGTACGAAAATATGGGATGTGACAGTGCCCATCATCATATATGGTAAAGCGACGCGCTCTGGGCCAAGAGTGAGTTCTAAGATCTCGGGAGACATGGTGAAGGGTTACACATGACGGATAGAGCGCTGTGATACTCGCACTCAATCGGATATCATGGCGCGTATCTCGCTCGATGTCGATTATGGATCAGCAATTACCGGGAACTGAAGAGTTTTACCTTTTTAGACTTATACTAAGGTTAAAACTATCCTACTATATAGCGGGGAAGTTTTTTTGTTGTAACATATATTGTATCACACAAATCAAAGCAACACAAGTTTATTTTTCTGTGTTTTAGCTATTGTTAAAGCTTTGCTCATTTGTTATGTCCTTTACTCACGACCGGGCTTGAATCGAGGGTCCAACCGAAGACGAGGTCACTAGTCAGTGTAAATTCAGGCTTGGTCATAATATTGCAACTGGTTTGAATGTCTATTTCATTTTTAAATTATTTTTTTGATATTCTTAGTTGTTCGTGTTGGATCAAACCACATATACTTAAACCCGCATACAAATTTAATTGTTACCCGATATTAGAGTAAATAGTGCCATCACGATCCTTAAGGTGGGATTTTGGGTCATGTCAGTTTAAGTGCATCTTTGCTAATCTAAAATGACTTTTTATTAAAAGGGTGTAAAACATGCCTTTGACTGTGAACGTATTGTATCGTGTTTGATTAAAGCCATATAAAGTACACTTTATGACCGTTCTTAAAGGAGTGTAGAGATTCATCTCTAATAGAAAACATTACTAGGGAATCTGTTTATGTCAGTAAGAGTTTTGTCTTTTATGGGGTTAACTGGAATGTGCTAATTTACTTCTCATGGTTTCTTAATTTCGATTATTAACTTCCATGCTTATTAAAGATTACTCTCTTCTTTTTCTAATTTTATGACTCTCTCCCGTTTTGCGTGAATACGAGAGCCAAAGAATTCCATTTTGAAACTCAATGACGTCGTTGCTGCATAGAGACTGCACATCCTCGTTCTTCAATTTTCACATTGTTTAGACATAAACATAGAAGAGAAAATCTTCTGGGAACTGAACAGAGGCTCTGCAAACATTCCTTTCTGCTTTGCTTATTTGCATATTTGCTATATGACTAACTATTCTAATTAGTATTGTCTGACTGACCGTTGGGATCTAATTCTACTATAAATCATAGTCAAGTCCTTTAATTGTGCATTTCGCTTATAGTTACATTTAGTTGAAGCTCCTTAGAATCATGACGTGCGTCAAGTACTAGTTGTTGAGCCTGCTAATGTATTACAAAAGTAATAATTGTCACGCCCTGACCTCGGGGAGCGCAACCGGCGCTCAACCGAGATACACCAGTCAAGCAAGCCTATACAATGCCTTCTGCCCAAACTCACCCGTGAACAAAGACAAGATATGTTTCATTAATTAGACAATGAGAGGTCATGTGAACAAAACCAGTTCCTTACCATTAGTTACGTCATTTATAAGTCTCAAAATACATACACTTGCATAGTTTGAAGTGGAACATGTGTGCAAATAGAACACCTTTAAATTAACTTTCCCAAATAAAGATACAAACCATGCTATCTCTACATAGTCTCTAATGGATACAACAAAGTAGTATGATAGTGCCAGTAATAAGGCTCCAGCTATACCTCCACAATACTATACATAGAGGGCAAAAGATACAAGACCCCAAAATGAAGTGGGGCTCACCAAGTCAGCTGAGGAGAGGGTGTACTCCTATCACTAATCAATGCCGCGTGCTGTGGAACCACCTGCATCAATGAAAGATGCAGCGCCCCAGGCAAAGGGCACGTTAGTACATATGGAATGGTACTAATATGTAAAACTAAATACCCTCTCAATAAAATGATTAACAGTAAAATGAGAAGGAAACATGGAATCAATGGGAACCTCAAACAATATTAAAGTGTCAAGTTAAGAGAAAAGTAAGTTTCAAGTAACTTTCAATATGTTTAAGATGGGAGATCTTTCGTACCGATACACCACCATGCTTTTATCATGGTGTCCGATCTCAGCCCGATCGACTAAACCATCTCACCCCGAGACATTCAATCACAACAGCACCATTTGTGCGGCATGGCGTCTGATCTCAGCCCGATCAGCTAACCCATCTCACCACAATGCCATGTGGGTCGGCATCACATCACATCCCGCTAGCAATCATCACATCCCATTTACGGAGAAATGTCTCAACACATCAATCTCATCCCATATAACAAAAAACAATCTCATCACATCAACACGAGAATTTTCCCCTCAATCATTCCTACACTGGCACATGTAGTTTCGAGGTTAGGTCATTTCATAATATTTCACGCATCTTTCCATTTCTTTGGCACTAGTGGCCGCAATTGTAATATCGTTCTCGGCACGTCAGTCGTATTTCATTTTTCATACTCACCCCTATAACTTTCAAGCATCATCATAGAAAGGAAATTTCTAATCACGACTTTAGGCTTATATATGAGCAATAAGAGTCATAATCACAATGAGTTTCTCCTCCGCAACTCGGCATACTAACTTGCAATTGAAACATGATTTTTAAATTACAACACCTTTAATACATTGGTCATACTAGATTACATTCTCGGAGGGGAATCATGATATGATGGTAACATTTGGAACATATTTTGAGTACATGCGTCTTTCATCACAACACTTATTAGAGAATGATCAAATATATTAGGAAGGACTCAGAACATGAGAAATAAGAGATTGAGCCAACAATAATCACAACTTACGAGGACATCATGGAATTCAACTGTTTAAATCTTCTAGAGACATGTCAAATTTGAACCATAATTAGGAAGAGGTTCATGGGTTCAGCTCATTTAATCATTCTATCAAGCACTAGGTGTGCAACATGAATTCAAGGTTGTTGTATGTTGGATTCCTTCATCCTACAATCCAATGTTCACACAAATGAGTTCAACAATCTCCCCACAGGTGGTACATGCATGCAAAAGGAACAACTTCTACACCCAAAGATTACTCTTCCCATTACCTACTTTCAATCCAATCCCGAAATTGAGGGCTATGAAGTAGAATATTACCTCCTATGTGCAGACCTTGTGAGCTCTTCCTTGTTGAATTTCAAGATTGGGGTAAGGATTCAATGTATGGAGATGTTGGGTTCCCTTCCTCCTCTCTCTAGCTCCATTCCCTTCTCTCTAAATACCAGATTTTTCCCTTCTAAACGAGCCCTAATGGCTTTTACTCAAAATGGGGTCGGGTTATAAAATAGGAAAATGGAACCTCCGAACTCAACTTCGTGGTCGCAGAGTGCACTGCAGATGAGTCATCGTCCCGCTAAATGGACCGCAGAAACGGTCCCAAAAACTGGCTGGCCTGGTCCAGTCTGCAGCGAGGTCTGTAGCCTGCATATCAGTTATGCGGCTGCATTACGGACCGCAAAATCACCCTCCGAAAATCTTCATACCGGTTCTGCGATAGATGTACGGCCCGCAAAACGATCAATTATCCTAGAATGAGAATCAAATCCGCTATTAGCATCCAATGTGACTCAACTATCACTTCACACACCAGCAGTTCTAAATTTTGACTAACTCTCTAAATTTCCAGAAGCTTCGGCAGAGTTCCCCTATAAGTGGAGTTATCCACATGTAAGAGAATCCCAGAAACCAATCCTAGCAACGTGTACGTAATCCAACAATGTAACATATCATGAAAACAACACCAACCACGATGCCATAACCATTATATTACCAAAAGAAACATCCTTATCATAAATTGTACCCGTGAAACATAATTCATAGAAGGTATACTCTTAACATTATCATAGAACACAACTACCTAAATACATACTTATTCTAACAAATGAGAGTATTTCCTTTCCCCCTCTTCCTCGGCCTCCCAAGTGGCCTCTTCCACCTGTTGGTTTGGCCATGGCACTTTCATGGAGGCAATTTCTTTATTTCTCAGCTTTTGTACTTGCCTATCAATAATGGCAACTGGAATCTCTTCATACATTAATTCCTCATTAACCGCTATAGTCTCAACCGGAACAATGAGTGCCATGTCTCCAACTACCTTCTTCAACATAGTAGACACATGAAACACTAGGTGCACTAAGGGCATCTCTGGAGGTAGCTCAAGCCTGTAAGCCACCCGACCAATCCTATGAATGACTCTGTACGGTCTGACATACCTCGGACTCAATTTTCAATTCTTACCAAATCGCATAGTGCCCTTCATAGGGGGAACCTTCAAGAATACCCAATCGTCCTCTTCGAACTCTAAATACCTACATCGTGCGTACATCTGAATAGGACTTTTGATGACTCTGGTAGTTTTTAACCATTCCATAATGATCTTAACCTTCACCATAGCTTGATGCACGAGGTCATGCCCTATCAACTCTTCTTCCCCAATATCAAACCACCCAATGGGAGATCCACGTTTCATACCATATAGAGCCTCGAACGACGCCATCTGAATGCTAGCATGATAAACGTTATTGTAGGCAAATTCTATGAGTGGCAAATGATCATCCTAGCTATCCTTGAATTCAATAACACAAGGGTGCAACATATCCCCAAGCGTCGTCTGAATGGTCTCCTCTTCTTACTCGTAAGTCTGTGGCAGGAAAGCTATACTAAGATTC
Source organism: Nicotiana attenuata (assembly GCF_001879085.1). NCBI lineage: Eukaryota > Viridiplantae > Streptophyta > Magnoliopsida > Solanales > Solanaceae > Nicotiana > Nicotiana attenuata. The sequence goes on from NW_017670427.1 coordinate 121,580, forward strand.
ACCTGAGTAACCAAACCTTGCTGAAATTTCTTCAAAAACTTAGCTATGAACTATGCCCCTCAATATGAGATAATAGAAATTGGAGCGCCATGCAACCTGACTATTTCCTTAATATAAAACTGAGGTTATTTTTCTGCTGTGTCGGTAGCCTTAACAAGTAAGAAGTGCGCTGGTTTCATGAGTCGATCCACAATCACCCTAATCGAGTAGAACTTGCGAGACGTGTGAGGTAGTCCTACCACAAAGTCCATATTGATGATCTCCCAGTTCCACATTGGAATCTCGATGTTCTGTGCCAACCCACCGGGCCTTTTGTGTTTGGCCTTCACTTCCTCAAAATTTGGGCATCATGCCACAATGTCCGCTACATTCCTCTTCATATCATTCAACCAGTAAACTTCCTTAACATTATGAAACCTCATTGTAGAGCCTGGGTACACGGAATACCTAGAAGTGTGAGCCTCGATTCGTGATTCTTTCCCGAAGACCATCTACATTAGGAACACATAATCGCAATTGGTACCTTAGCGTACCATCATCCATGCTAAGAGAAAAAGCCATGGTCTCATTTTTATGAATCCCCTACTTCAATTGTACCAATAGTGCATCGTCATACTGCTTCTCCTTTACTTCCCCAACAAGCGATGATTCAGTCCTATTTTGTATAATTACCCCTCATTTAATAGAGTCCGTAAAAAGAACTCCCAAACTAGCTAACCGATGAACTTCCTTGGCCAACGACCTTTGATATTCCTCCAAGTGAGCCAACCTACCCATAGATTTTTGGCTAAGAGCATCCGCCACAATATTAGCCTTTCTCGGATGATAGAGAATATCAATGTCGTAGTCTTTGAGTAACTCAAGCCATATTCTCTGCCTCAGATTCAATTCCTTTAGTTTGAAAATATATTGAAGGCTTTTATGGTCCTTGATTATATCCGCATGGACTCCATACAAATAATGACGCAAAATCTTCAATGCAAAAGCACTACCGCGAGCTCTAAGTCATGTGTTAGATAGTTCTTATCAAGACTCTTGAGTTGCCTAAAAGCATAAGCGATCACCTTGCCATGATTCATCAATACACAACCATGTCCGATCCTTGAAGCATCGCAATATATCACAAACCCATCTGTTCCCTCTGGTAGGGTCAACACCGGTGCCGTAGTCAATCTTCATTTCAACTCCTGGAAGCTCTTTTCATAAGAATCTGACCATTGGAACTTAACCGCCTTCTACATTAATTTAGTCAATGGAGAGGAAGCAGTAGAGAACCTCTCCACGAACTTCCTGTAATACCGAGATAAGCCCGAGATACTGCGAATCTCTGTTGGAGTTGTATGTCTAGGCCAATTCTTCACAACCGCGATCTTCTGAAGATCCACCTTAATTCCTTCCCTGGAGACGACATGACCCAAGAATGAAACAAATTCAAGCCCAAATTCACACTTCGAAAACTTCGCATACAACTCGTGCTGAAATATTGTCTGCAGAACTACCCTGAGATGAGCGACATGGTCCGCTCTACTTCCTGAATATACAAAAATATCATCAATGAACACTGTCACACAGAAGTCGAGGACAGGCTTGAAGACTCAATTCATGAGATCCATAAAAGTTATCGGGGCATTTCTTAGCCCAAAAGACATCACCAGAAACTCAAAGTGCCCATACTACGTCCTAAAAGTTGTTTCCAAAATATCTTGCTCCTTGATCATCAATTGGTTATACCCGTATCTTAAATCAATTTTTGAGAAGAATTTAGCACCTGCAATTGATCAAACAAGTCATCTATCCTTGGTAGTGGGTATTTATTCTTGATCATGACCTTGTTGAGCAGCCGATTGTCAATACACATTCTCAGTGACCCATCCTTCTTCCTTACAAAAATATTTGGTGCGCCGCAATGTGGCACGCTCGGAAGATAAAACAATTCTTTAACAAGTCCTTCAACTACTCCTTTAGTTCCTTCAATTCTATAGGCGCCATTTTGTAGGGTGGAATATATTTAGGCTGCATGCCTGGCATCATATCAATTCCAAAATCAATCTCCCTGTCTAGTGGGATCCCAGGGAGCTCATCGTGAAAGACCTCCGTAAAATCATTCATATATAGCATGGACTCAAGTGTAGGTGCCTGAGCATCGGTGTCTGTAACCAAGACCAAATGGTAAATACAACACATCTTGATCATCTTCGAGTCCATATGGTAAGAATTAAACCTACCTCTCAACATCACATCATCCCCCTTCCATTAAATATCTGGCACATTTGGAAATTCAAACATAATGATTCTTGTTCGGCAATCAAGCTTAGCAAAACATGAATGAAGCCAGTCCATCCCCATTATTACATCAAAAGCAACCATCCCCAATTAAATGAGATCAGCCATAGTGTCCCGAGCACACACCATGACAACACAATCCCTATAAACCTACGCGGCCACAATAGACTCACCAACCAGAGTAGATACAGAGAACGGCTCATGGAGCGGTTCTGGTTCTATCCCAAGCTCTATAGCAACATAAGGAGTGACATATGACAAAGTGGAACCGAGATCAATAAGGGCATATGCATCATGAGATTTGATAGTCAATATACATGTGACAACATCTGGAGAAGCCTCTGAACTCTGGCGACCCCTCATAGCATAGAAACGGTTGGGTCCTCCTGAACTCTGTGCACCACCCCTAGCTGCAACACGCCCTGCGGGTGCTAGAGTGTCTCGAGTTGGAGGAGGTGCAGCAGATGAAGTAGCTGCAGAACTGGCTCGATGTGTCATTCCCCTGCCAATACTCTAGCGGGATAAACAATAATCCCTCTGGATGTGACCCCTCATAATGAACCTGTAGCATATGGTTTGATCGATTAAGTAGGCCCCAAAATTCAACTTCCACACCTAGGGAACGAGGGCCTCCGCTGCTGTTTGGATCTTCCTCCATGCCGACCCTACAGGTAGGATACCCTATTGCCCTGACCATGCCTGAAATGGATCCACTGCTATTGACTGGGCCCTGACGGCTGTGCACTAACCAAAGACTAATATAAGGATTGGGATGGCCCTGGTGATCATCCCCTGATTGCTGACCTGCAGCCACTACCGCCACCGGAAGAACTACAAAAATTTCTTGTAGACCGGTTCTTATTGCTTCCCTCTCGCTCCATTCTATTATTCAATTTGTGGATCTTTGTGGCTTGAGTAAACACCACCATCTTCCTATAGTTCATATTATAATTCAAGGAAGCTATAGAGGCTTTATTAATAACCAAGGGGCTGAGGCCCTACACAAACCGGCGCACTCTAGACTCCATCGTGGGCAGCTTGTAAATATCATACTTGGACTGGCGCACGAACCCCATATGATACTCCCTAACACTCAGGCTATGTTGTATCAGGCTCTCAAACTCAATGGCATGGGTTGCCTTAGTCTTAACAGGTAAGAAACTATCAACGAAGGTGTCGACAAACTCACTCTACCTTGCCGAAGGGCTCCCCTCCTCACGGGACTCTTCCCACATCTCTAAACAAAAATATGTCACCTCCTTCAGGTAGTAGGAAGCCAACTCCACTGCCTCCATCTCAGTAGCACGCATAACCTGGAGAGTCTTGTGCATTTCATTAATAAAGTATTGGATGTTCGCTTCTTGATTAGTACCCGAGAACACTGGAGGATCTTATTGAGGAAACCTGTTGAGGAAGTCTCCCTCTCAGGTCTCCCTTTTGTCTCTATTGATAAGCTCGAATGAGCATCAGAACATATTGATAAAGACCCTCAATGAAGTATATGTTCCGATTGAAACCACTGTTGACCAACTGGAAAACATGGCGGAACGGTTCTTTGAAGTCCACCGAATTTCATTTGGCAAAAATGACTCAACCCCCGGAAGGAGCTTCCCACAACAAAGCTCTTCATTTGACAGTTAAATGTGAAGGGTACTATGTGAAATGAGTCATACTGGATGGGGGATCTGGGGTTGACATCTGCCCTCTCTCAACTTTGCAAAGAATGAAAATTGGGACTGAGAGAATCAGGCCTAACAATGTTTATGTACGTGCTTTTGATGGCATCAAGAGAGACACAATAGGGAGATTGATTTGATCTTGACTATCGGTCCTGTGGATTTCGAAGTGACATTTCAGGCCTTAGACATGGACACCTCCTACAATTTTCTCCTAGGGATGCCTTAGATCCATGTTGCAGGGGTCGTACCTTCTACTCTCGACCAAATGGTGAAGTTTGAACATGAAGATCAGGAAATTGTGGTACATGGAGAAGATGAGCAATCAATTTACCGGGAACCCTCAGTCCCATGTCTCGAGGCTAAGGAAGGTAGCTAGCACACAGTCTATCAAGCTTTTGAGATTGTGGTCGCCGATCAGTGTGAGGAAGGAATCCCGTGTCCTCAACCCTTTCTATCAAATGCATCAATCATGGTCGCCACAGAAATGATCAAGCACAGTTATAAGCCTGGGAAGGGGCTCGGGGTGTCTTTGCAAGGTATCACGGAACTTATCACTTTAGCTGCCAGTGAGAAATTCTTCGGTGTGGGTTTCCAAGCTACAGAAGCTGATGTAACGTGGGCAAATGAACAAAAGAGCAATGGTTGGGTGTTGCCTCAGCCGGTCCCACATCTCTCCAAAACATTCACCAAGCCAAGATACATAGAGGAAGAAGATGAGGCCTTCACGCCCGAGGAAATTGAAGACAAATATGGAGCCATGAGGCAAATGTTGTATGAGACTCGCATGGTCTAGCCGGGAGAAGGCTCGAGCACTGCTGAGGTGCAATATATGGGGCCCGATGCCAAGCTGCAAAACTGGAAGGTTACTCCGTTCCCAGTCAGGCGGGAATCCTGGTAGTCCAGTCTTGCCACCTTTTTTGCATTCCGAGTTATTCCAGGGTGTAGCTCGAATATTTCTTTTAGTTTATTGTCTTTAAATTTCCAATGTAAACCCTTCTATCTTCAAATTCAATGAAATGAAATCAATATTTCATCGTATATGAATCTCTTTCTTTATTCTTTCTATTTTTTGTTACTTTTCTTATTTCTTCTTTCAGTTCTAATAATGCGGACTTAAATAACATGACATGCTTGCGGACTTCATGCACAGATCCTAACACGCTGTCTAATTGTGAAATAATGAATCAAGAACCATAATACGATGGAGATGAGGCTCTTAGGGAAATAAATCGAGAATTGTAACAATTCGAGAATAAAGCTAAGCCAAACTTAAATGAAACTGAGCAAGTTAATTTGGGTAGTTCAGAAGAGGTGCAAGAAACCATGATAAGCATTCACACTGATGAAAGAACTAGGGATGAATTGATCCAACTTTTGTTCGAGTTCAAATATGTGTTTGACTGGTCCTACGATGATATGTCAGGACTGAGTGTTGATTTGGTGGTACATAAATTGCATACTTACCCCGGTTATCCCCTTGTCCAACAAAAGCAGAGAAAGTTTAAAACGGATACCAGTTACAAGATTAAAGAAGAATTCACCAAACAGTTGAAAGCGGGTGTGATCCGAGTGGTCCGATACACCATGTGGTTGGCTAATGTGGTCCCAGTGCCAAAGAAATATGGGAAAACCCGAGTGTGTGTTTATTATCGGGATCTGAACAAAGCAAGTCCTAAGGACAACATCCCTTTTCCAAACATCCACATCCTTGTTGACAACTGTGCCAAACATGAGATACAGTCTTTCGTGGATTGTTATGCTGGATATCATCTGGTCTTGATGGATGAAGAAGATGCAGAAAAGATAGCCTTCACCACGCCTTGGGGTACCTACTATTACAAAGTCATGCCTTTTTTGTTTGAAGAACGCCGGGGCAACTTACATGAGAGCAATGACTGCCATCTTTCACGACATGATGCACCAGGAAATTGAGGTGTATGTGGACGATGTGATCATTAAATAAAGAACAAAGGACGACCATGTTCGGGATCTGAGAAAGTTTTTTGAACGTTTGCATGAGTATGACTTGATGTTAAATCCAGCTAAGTGTTCATTTGGAGTTCCGTCTGGGAAACTTTTAGGGTTTATTGTAAGTCGGACGGGCATCAACCTAGATCCGACAAAGATAAAGTCTATTCATGATTTTCCTCCTCCGAGAACTAAGAAAGAGGTTATGAGTCTGTTGGGAAGGTTGAATTACATCAGCAGGTTCATTGCTCACTTGACTTCCATATGTGAACCCATATTTAAGCTGTTGAAGAAAGATGCGGCGAATAGATGGACAGATGAGTGTCAGGAAGCATTCGACAAAATTAAAGAATATCTGTCGAATCTGCCAGTCTTGGTCCCACCCGAACCTGGAAGGCCTTTATTTTTGTATTTGACAGTCTAGGAGAATTCCTTTGGATGTATTCTCGGGCAGCATGATCTGACCGGAAAGAAAGAACAAGCCATATACTATTTGAGCAAGAAGTTCACTAGTTGTGAAGCCAAATACACTTTATTGGAAAGGACTTGTTGCGCCCTAACCTGGGTCTCTCAGAAGCCTAGGCACTACTTGGTGGCCTACACCACTTACCTCATAACCAGATTGGATCCCTTGAAGTACATATTCCAAAAACCGATGCGCACAGGAAGGTTAGCGAATTGGCAAATCCTGCTCACCGAGTTCGACATAGTCTATGTCACCCGCACGGCAATGAAAACTCAAGCTTTAGCGGATCACTTAGCTGAAAATCTTGTTGATGATGAATATCAGCCCTTGAGTACTTACTTTCCGGACGAGGAAGTAAATTCAGTTGAGGTAATCTTAGAAGACACCAACACTTGGAAAATGTTTTTCGATGGAGCTGTGAATGCAAAAGGTGTCGGGATTGGGGCAATTTTGGTCTCACCCACCGGGCAACACCATCCTGCCACAGCCCGGCTTTGGTTTTTCTGTACGAATAATATCGCCGAGTATGAAGCCTGCATTATGGGCATGAACATGGCAATCGACCTGGATGTGGAAGAATTGCTAATCATGGGATATTCTGATTTGATTATCCAACAAGCTCAAGGAGAATGACAAACCCGAGACATCAAGCTTATTCCATACAGGCAACATCTGGAAGATCTTAGCAAGCGGTTCAAATCCGTCGAATTCAGGTACATTCCTCGGTTTCACAATGTGTTAGCCGATGCACTAGCTAATTTGGCCTCGATGTTGCCATATCTAGTCAATGTCCACATTGACTCGTTGGAAATCCAAATCCGAGAAAGGCATGGCTATTGCAATACGGTTGAGTTGGAACCAAATGTTCAGCCATGGTATCATAATATCAAGAGATTTTTGAAAACAAAGGAATATCCTGAGCAAGCCAGTGGAGACCAAAAGAGAACCATTAGAAGGCTTGCCATTGGCTTCTTCTTGAGCGGAGAAGTCTTGTACAAAAGGACTCCAAATCTGAACCTTTTAAGATGTGTGGATGCCCAAGAGGCCGAAAGAATCATGAATGCAATACACGCAGGAGTGTGTGGACCCCATATGAATGGATACGTCCTTGCAAAGAAAATCCTTCGAGCATGTTATTATCGGATGACTATGGAAAGGTATTGCTTCAGTTTTGTCCGAAAGTGTCATCAGTGTCAAGTACACGGTGACCTGATTCATGCACCGCCTTCATAATTACATCTTATGTCAGCACCGTGGCCATTTGTTGCATGGGGTATGGATGTCACTGGGCCAATCGAGCCAAAAGCTTCAAACGAGCACAGATTCATATTAGTTGCCATTGACTATTTCACCAAGTGGGTCGAAGCAGTCACTCTCAAAGCCGTCAGAAAGAAAGCAGTGGTGGATTTTATGCATTCCAACATTATCTTTCATTTTGGTATTCCTAAAACTATCATTACAGACAATGCTGCAAATTTGAATAGTAATTTGATGAGGGAGATATGTGAACAATTTAAGATCACGCATCGGAATTCTACCCCTTATCGACCCAAAGCTAATGGTGCTGTTGAAGCAGCAAATAAGAACATCAAGAAGATTCTTAGAAAAATGATTCAAAGTTCTAGGCAATGGCATGAAAAGTAGTCGTTTGCATTATTGGGATATCGCACAACTGTGCACACATCAGTCGGAGCAACACCCTATCTATTGGTTTATGGCACTGAAGTCGTAATACCCGTAGAGGTTGAAATTCTATCTCTCCGAATCATAGTTGAAGCTGAGATTGAGGATAATGAGTGGGTCAAACCCCATTTAGAACAGTTGACCCTGATTGATGAAAAGCAGATGGCCGCAGTTTGCCACGGGCAGTTGTATCAACAAAAAATAGCCCGTGCGTACAACAAGAAAGTACAACCTAGGAACTTTGAAGTGGGCAAACTCATGTTGAGACGTATTCTCCCGTATCACAAAGAAGAAAAAGGAATGTTTGCTCCAAACTGGAAGGGTCCGTACATTATAAGAAAATTATTGCGGAAAGAGGCATTGTACTTGGGAGATATTGAAGGAAATGACCCTGAAACAGCTGTCAGTGCAGACGCATTCAAAAGGTATTACATCTAACCTTTCTGCGGTACCAATATTATCCGATTGGGATGACGAAGGCTTTCATTCTCGCTACCACAAACACTTCAACCCTTTGCTAACCCTTTGAACTGGTTACCTTTCTTTGACTACCCTCTTTGGAATCCGAAAACGTTCGTGAAAAAAAAGAAAAAAAATCAAAAAAAAAAGTTTCCCCGAACTACGTTTGACTTGATTCCGAAAGGATACGTAGGCAGCCTCTCTGGGGTTCAGTCACACCAAAACAAAAATCTAAATTCCCCCAAAGTTAAAACTGGGGCAGATGTTGTAGTGGTTTGGCGACGGTTCGCTAGAAAGGTTCCAAAGTTGTAATTCAATCCAAACTCTTTTTACCATAAATCTTGTTCAAGTCCTTCTGATCAATCGGCGAAGTTGTTCAAAATAGGAAGATTTTGGTTTCTTGGATCTGATACAATCAAATGAGAGAAATAAATGAGAGAGTCTTATTGGTGAAAACGGCGTCGTAAGGCGATGGTGAGCAGAGAAATTGAAAATGAGAGAGTCTTGTTAGTGAAAACTCACAAAGAGAACTATAAGGCGACGGTGAGAAGAGAAATGCGAGAGGTCAGTTGGCGAAGACCCGCAAAGGGCGCCATTGATAGAAAAGAAGGAATTCCTTACAAACATCGGCACTGATAGAGTCCTGGCAAGGTTTCTCGGTTTTGAGATACGAGTTATGATGAGTTTATGAGAGATTGGATGGTTGCACAGATCGGGTATCCAGTCCAAGAAGCATGTCATGTCTATTGAAGTCCGCATGCACTCCATATAAATCCTTCTTTCTTTCCCCCCGAAAGAGACACTTCTCCTTAAATTCATTATCTTGTCCTTTGTTCACTTTTCTTTGAATCGCTTCCGGTTTAATCCTCCTACAAAACTAATACAAAGAAAACATGGCAAGATTGGTTTTACAGGGTTCTGCTTAACAAAAGCCAAATTCAAGGAAAAGCACCCAGCCCCAGAAGGTGCATCACGTCGATCTCGACAGGCCATGATGGTCGATGCTCCAAAGTCAAAATTATTGAAAAGTAAAGAAATCAAAAGTCAAGTGCCCATAAAGGATAAATAAGAAGGAAAGGCCAAAGCCCCACACGGTTTAGCCATCGTGTGAAATTTTGGAAAGTCAAGATCCCTGGGTTTAAAAGAGAGATTGATCTCCAGAAAGCCAGCGAACAACGCAGATTTTCATTGAAAGAGTTGGGCCGAGATCAAGTGATCAAAACAGTCAAGGCCACAAAGCCAACCACCGTTTCAAACTAACAATTGTTCTTTTTTTGAAAAAGCGGGAAACAGGTGTAATTCAAAGCAACTTTGAAATAGGTGCAACCAAAAGAAACTGCGCAAGAGCTAGAAACGGCTTTACAGCAACAATCCAAAAAGGGAAGTCCCCTCCGAAATTCTTTCCCGCATTCACTCATTCTATGAAATAAATATCAAAAAAAAAAAGAAAAAAAGTCAAAATCATGGTAGCCTAGGGTCCCCAATCTGTGGCTACATTTTTCCAACATAGGGTCATATCCCCTAGTCGCTTCCAGCATAACCTGGTAGTCTTTTCCATTATAGGGTTCCACTCCCTGGTTGATCCCCGGCATAACCCGAGGACCTTTTTTGTTTTTCGGCATAACCCGATGACATTCCCGGCATAAGCCGAGGACCATTTTTTTTCCGGCATAACCTGATGACTTTCCCGGCATAACCCGTGGACCTCCCCGGTATAACCCGAGGACCTTTTTCTTTTCAGGCATAACCCGATGACTTTCCCGGCATAACCCATGGACCTCCCCGGCATAACCCGAGGACCTTTTTTCTTTTCCGGCATAACCCGATAATTTTCCCGCCATAACCCATGGACCCCCCCGGCATAACCCGAGGACCTTTTTTTCTTTTCCGGCGTAACCGATGACTTTCCCAGCATAACCCGTGAACCTCCCCGACATAACCCGAGGACCTTTTTTCTTTTCCGGCATAACCCGATGACTTTCCTGGCATAACCCGTGGACCTTCCTGGCATAACCCGAGGACCATTTTTCTTTTCCGGCATAACCCGATGACATTCCCGGCATAACCCGTAGACCTCCCCGGCATAACTCGAGGATCTTTTTTCTTTTCCGGCATAACCCGATGACCTTCCCCGGCATAATCCGAGGACCTTTTCGGCATGACCCGGTCATTTTTCCAGCATAACCTGGTATCTTTCCAACTTAGGTCCCCCGATCCCTGGTTGATTTCATTATAGATATAGGGCACCACTCCCTAATCTCTTTTTCCCAAGGATACACAATCCTGTTTTTATTGCTTTCAATAAAAAAATAGTTTAGATTTTGTTACAATCACTCACGAAATTTTCCTACTGAAAACTGGGGCAGAAAAATTTCGTTCGTTTATTTTCTTTGGTGCCTGAACAGGTTTTACCGTGAGGCACAAGGTTTGAGATGACCAAAAGAAGAATGTCTTAGCCCAAATAAAAGAAAAGAAGAACAAGAAAAGAAGTTGAACTCTAAGTGTAGAAGCGGAGAAAGGATGCGGACTGCTCGAGATATGATTGAAGTCACAAGTTTTGCATGTGTCGCCTTGATCCGAAAAGCTGAAGAAGAATGAACTAGCGGTTGCAGCTAACGAGCATCAAGATTCAGATCAGATTCTGCAGGAAGAACTATCCAAGACTCAAAATCAAGCTTTAGAAGGTTTATAGATAGGAATCTTGTAACTCGTAGTTGATAGGCTTAGCTAGTTTACCTTTTCATCTTTCATTTTGGTGTAATAAGGAGCTTAGCAAGCAGAAACAGCAGCAACAGCAGTGAAATCATAGTTTCCCGGTAGTCCCAGCTACCAAAACTTCCAGAACTACACTGACGTGATTCCTTTATAGCCAAGGATATGTAGGCAACCTCCGAAGCAAGGTTCGGTTAGACCTTTTCAAAAGATGCTTCTCATGAAGTTTCAAATGGGCAAAAATCGCTCGTAATTGCTCATTTTATCTTTGCCCGAAAACCCTTCGTGTTTCCGAGCAAAGAGGGGCAGCTGTGAGCACGTGATTTTTTCCCTATATGAAATACTCCAATAAAATTAAAAAAAAAGATTTTTTCCAATTATTTGCTATTTTGTAGGATTTTATTAATTATTTGCATTTTTTTGTGCACGTTTAATTTTTATTAAAATCATGAAAAATATCAAAAATACCATGCATTGCATTTAGATTTTGTTATTATACTTTTTAGGATTAATTAGTTAATTAATGTTTTTTTAAAAATGAAAGTCACAAAGAAAAATGGCTCATTTTTACATGTTTTGCTTTTAATTATTGATTTTTCTTTTTTAATGTAGGGTCAAGTAATCTTTATAATTATTATGATTGGATAATTAGTTGGTTTCACAATTTAGATTAATTTAGGATTTTAATTAAAAAAGAAAAAAAAAGGAAATAAAAGAGGAATTGAAGAAAGAGGTTTATGAAGTCTGAAATTGGGTTGATTTTACACCAAAAACGGCCCAAATTTTTCCATAAAATTAACCCAGATGCAGCCCAAATAATCAAATTACCCGGTCCGGTCTTCCCCACCACCAAACGACCCCGTATTAACCCCTCTTAAATCCCAGCCCTTGATTATCATGCATCTAACGGCTGGGAACTGATCTTGTTTTTTGCATATAAATGTCCGAAACCCGAGTCCCTCCCCCAAACCTTGAAACCCTTCTAATTTTCTCTTCTGAGAACTCAGAGATCACAAACCCTAGCCGCCCCTTTTACCCACGACGTCTCCGCCGTGGTCCGCCGATCGGAAATTACCTCACGGTAGCGGACCACCTCCAGACACCACCAAAATTACACCCTATAATCCCTTTTCCCTACCCTTTTCAAATCTCCAAGCCATCACCTCCAAATCCTTACCAAAAGCTTCGAATTTTAGATCTAAATTCGGAATCCCAAAACCCTAATTCACCCAAACGGCCCCAAAATCACACCCTACAGTTCTCGCCTCACCCTCTTCATCATTCCACCATCAATCTGACCCGAAACCCCACCAAATTCCCCCAAATCCAGATCTATTACAACGAATAGAAAATCCTAGCTTGCCATCTTTTTGATTTTTCCAAAGCTTTCAAGACTCGATTTGATCGAAACCTACGCTAATTGATTGTTCTCAGCGAGAACGATTGATTAGCGTTATTTTTCGTCTATTTCGAAGATTTTTTGGTTTGCCGGAGTACTTTCAAACCAGCCGTCCCTGTTAATAGTGTTAGGTATCCCTGTTATCCTTTTTCCTCTTTTTCTTTCTTCTCTGCTTTCTTTCTTCCTCTTTCTGACTAGCATGTGCTCAGCCATTGTGTTTAATTCAGGTCATTTGATTAATCAGTGCTTAGTTAGAATCCAAATGACTAGGTTTAGCCTTAAACGCCTTTCAAGACTGTTTGTTTGAAATAATAACCTAATTAGTTTAATTACTTATTAATTAGTTTAATTGCATGAGCCATAAATTTAATCAAATTTAGGCTAATTAAGTTAGTTATTATGTTTTGTTGCAATACTGCTTCTGTTTTTAATTGTTGTTTTCCTTTTATTATTTTTTTTTGTTTTTGTTTGTTGTTGTGGAATTCAGGTTCGGTTTTATGGAGTCAATTAGCTAAGTGCCCTTATTCAGTCATTAGCTTAGCTTTCAATTAGGATTTTTATTTTAGCTAGGCTCCCATGTTTTAGTTTCAGTTAGTTGCTTTTAAGCTTTGAATGGTTTAAGAATTAAAAATGTATTAACAAAGAAGGTTAATTGAAAACTAAACCTAGGGGGTTCCAAGTCTAGAATTGCCTAGAAGATTCTAGAAGGGGCTAATGAGTAAATCAAACAATCTTAATATTAGGTCTGTATTGGTTGAAACTGAAATATATAGCAAATGTAAGGGTAAAACTTGATTTTTACGTAGGTTAATATCATAAGGTTCTAGATCTTTGGACAGCTGCCCCATTTTTAGCAAAAGATGCTAAAATTGGGTGGATAAAAGGACAGACAGCTGTAAAAAGATGTTGTACTATTTTGATTTTCAGAATTTTAGGTTAGAATATGCTTTTTTGATGCCATTTCAAAACACTCTATAAAAGGAAAACATTCCCTCATTCACACAGAGACAATCATTAGCCTTTTTTGCACAAAAGTTCTGAAAATACAGATCTATTGCTCCAAAATAGATACTGATTCTGCAAAATGCAAAGATGAACACAAAAATACTCTAAAAACTGGTTTCTTTAGCTGGGATTTTCTTGTTTAAAGCTGGTTCTTTGGTTGAATTTCCGGGTAGCATTTTGGGTTGCTTTTGCTGTTTGGTTTTGCTGTTGTTGCTGGGTTTTTGTTTCGCTGTTCTTTCCTTAAAATTCTTACTAGTATTCCACCCTGTTCACTGTTTGTTTTTGCTACTAGCAGGTACTAATCCCAACTCCCCTCATGTATTATTTGTTTTGAGGTTATACAAAATCAGTGAGTTTGCAACCAATGTGTATAATGAATAAGTTTTTCCATGTGATGTTTGATTGTTTTAGTATGAATGTAGTAGAATTGATTGGTTAAAAAATGGACATTCAATTGCTGAAATGGTCTCCTCTCTATATCTTTCTGATTGTTCGTCATTTAGATCAGAAAATGTACTAGTAAATGCATCTCAATAAGTGTTGCAATCTGCTTTTCATCTTTGTTGTTTTGTATGTAAGTGACAACAAGGTCAAGCAATCTCAAGGTTGGAAGTTGAAATGCTGACTTGTGAGAAACAGCTCTATAGCTGATTTCTTACAAGTTCGAAGCTTGGTTGGAGAGATCTGATGGCAGTGGAAAGCCTGAAGTTAGGAGAAATGTTGCCTTGTTCACCGTAAAATTTTCTTTTCTTTTTTTAGATATTAGTTACACTTAGAATTATGCGGTAAATTCTGGGACATTTAGTAGTAAAAATGGATTGTTGGGAATGATTTTAAATTCAGCTTTGTTTAATTATTAGCATAGGGTCATAGCAGTTGGACCTCTTTGTAATAAATATTATTAATGTGTAATGGTTTGGATATGGCATGAATTGGGCCAGACTTGCAACAAGGCCTAACATGGGACTCATTTGAGCAAGACTGGGCCCAGGCGGATGGGCCTGGGCGTTAAACCCAGTAGAGTGATATTTAATTGTGAAGTTTTCCTGGAAGATTATAGTATAAAAATATGTTATTATGTCTTGTTAGTTCCGCATTTAATTATTAACTAGCATTGTTGTTTGATCCTCGAATATTGATTTTTACTTAATAGCAATTGAAATGTAACTGATGTAAATATGCGAATTTGGTTAATTTGGATGTAGAGGTGGATAGGCCCAGCTAGAAAACACGTAGCCACTGGGCCCGCCTAAATACAAATCCAACATGGGCTGTTTGATTCAGACTCAACAAGAGTCTTTGGGCCTCTTCACTTCTGGGCTACACTCTAGCCCAATACAGTTCCAAGGTGGCCGATTATCCTTAAATAAGTGAGTAATGGGCCATTGTTGGTCCAAATCCCTTTTTAGCAATAATTTAATAGCTTCGCCCTTCACCCTATTAAGCATGTCCTTGATTAAAAGATTCTTAGTAAATTCCAAATTAGGATTAAAATATAGGTATCCTTGGTTTTTCTTATGTGAAATACAAACCTTGTTAAAATAAAATTGAGGTGTGTCATACACAAACAAAATTCATAACCTATGGCCCTCACATTAATATTGACTTAGTATAGAAAACATTTTTAAACATTCGTAGTTTGCTTTAGGTGCATTTTATAATAAACCATCGTGACTATGGGTACGGTTCCCGTGGCATAGTCATGATACCTAATTCCCAAATTCGGGGGTGCATTTCATGTAACCCGATCATAACAACTTTGAACAATAATCAAATAAATATATCACGAATCACGGGTGCATTTCGTGTAGCGTGGTTTGCGGTGTGTCCTAAAATGGCAAGTGTACGACAATCGTAACTCTTTCAAAAAATAATTCCATAAATCCGAAGAAGCGGTTAAAATAATTAAAAGCGCTTATAAAGCTAAAAATGCAAAATAGGTTTAAAACGTGTAGTAAATCAGATAATAGGCCAATTATTAATAGTTTAAGCAACCGTGCTCGAATAACTAAACCCGGGAATGCCTAACACCTTCTCCAAGGTTAACAGAATTCCTTACTTAGAATTTCTGGTTTCGCAGACTTTTAAATAAAGTCAAATTTCCATGATTTGGGATTTTAAAATAAACCGGTGACTTGGGACACCATAAATATTCCAAGTGGCGACTCTGAAAAAAATAAAATAAATAATCTCGTTTCGAATAATGTCACTTAAATTGAAAAAACTCCCTTATATCCCCCCCCCCCCCGGGCGGGTAAAAAGGAGGTGTTACAAGAAGTAGGTGCAACATTCGATCTATGGGCCTGGGAAGCCACTATAAGAGCGACATTTGTATGTCTCCCCTAAGGTCCCCATCAGAAACACCGAGACCGGAAGCTGGGGCCGGAGGTGGAACTGGAATATCAGTTGCGAGAGTAGTAGAATCAGATAGTGTAGTAGCTGGGGGAATATCCTCACCCCTCGGGTGCTCACCCGCATCATGAGTTAGAGAATCAACTGCAACTCCTGGGGTTGCATTGGTGTATACGGCAAAATCGGAGGGTCCAATTTCTCGTCATTTGATGCAGTTTAGAAGATCATCTCAAGGGCTCGAGGCTACAAAGCTATGACCGAGTCGCTTCCCTCGAGGGTCGTCCACACCCGATCCCAGGACGATGCAAGCCGCGACTATGATGAAGATGGGGGGTTCCCAAGGCGCACGGCTAAGATTGACAGATCCTAGCCGGCCTACTCTGGACCAGAATCAGGGTGTCATGTCTAGTCTAGTTGTCACATCCCACATCTTTACAATTAATGCCTATTGTACTATATAGGGACTCTTTTCCCATATAAGGGGGGTCCTTGGCATTTTGTAAGGGCGGCTATTGCTCCAATTACTCCACATGACATATAGAAGAACATACTTTTTTCTCTCTGACATACTATCTCTATATTGTTGTCCTTGTTTATTACTTCATATTTGTTCTTCATTTATTGCTTATCATTGGCCATAAAGAGCCTTCACTATTTTGTTTTATAACTGTTAGCCCTTCCCCGATTACCCTTAATAGCTCGAGCCCGAGCCTAGGAATCGACCTCGAGGCCCCGTATCGGTCAGTCCGAGGCCCCGACAGGCTAGATCATCGGTTTGATTATAACTCTATTTCAGATCGCATTTCGTCTCTAAACTTCATACATATAGCATCATCTGCTTAAACAACTAGCATAAAAATAGATCACGTATTTATGGAGTCCCATCAACTAATTTAATTGTTATTACCATTTTCAAGGTAAACAGTTTGGAGCCAACCGTGAGGCTAAAAATAATAGTGATTATTTTCTTGCTGGTTTCATCACATAATGCAAGTTATCTTTCACACTTTTTCTTGTTCAAGATCTTCAGTTTCGGGTTAAAATGTCTGATTCAATAAACAACAATATTGAGAACCAAGGAGAAAATTGTGTGGCTGTTCCAGGTGTTGGTGAGCCGCCACAAAATCTTGAGAATGCGCCAGGACCGATTCCAGCGGACGGAATCTCACGTGACGCTCGACACGTCGAAACAAGCTCCCACACTAACAGGAGCATACACAAAGTCGACCAACAGGAAGCCCAAAAAATCCCGGCTCGGGAAGAACGGGACGTTAGCCTTCATGTTATTTTTGAAATGTTGCAGGTACAACAGCTGGCTATTGCTCAGCTGCAAAGTCACCAGAAGACTTCTAGCACGGTAGCACCGGGGACAGCTCCCCCGGCCAAACAGGTATCGGAGAGGTGAAGCAATAATGGGTCGATAGCTGATACCGCCATCATAAAAAATGCTCGAGGACCTCACCAAAAGGATCGAATCGGGCGAGAAAATGATATCAGCCAACGACAAGAAGGTCGAGACCTACAACTCCAGGGTCAACCAAATCTCGGGCGCACCCCCGGTCCTGAAAGGTGTAGATTCGAAGAAGTTCGTGCAAAGGTCGTTCCCTGAGGAAGCGGCTCCGAAACCCATTCTAAAGAAATTCAGAATGCATGAACTCGTAAAATACAATGGGACCTCAGATCCCAATGAGCACGTTACTGCCTACACGTGCGCAGTGAAGGGGAACGACATAAAAGACAACGAGATCGAGTCCGTCTTACTAAAGAAGTTCGGGGAGATACTCTCGAAGGGGGCCATGATGTGGTATCACAACCTAGCTCCCAACTCCATAAACTCATTTGCCACGCTGGCTGACTCCTTCATAAAGGCACATGCCGGTTCCATCGAAGTAGCAACGTGGAAATTTGACGTGTTCAAGATCAAGAAAAGGGAGAACGAGATGTTGCGAGAATTTGTATCTCGCTTCCAAACGGAACGGATGGAACTACCTCCGGTTGCCACGACTGGGCAGTGCAGGCCTGCACTTAAGGCCTGAACGAGCGGAGCTCAGTGGCCTCAAGGCAGCTGAAAGAGAATCTGATCATGTATCCTGCCGTGACCTGGTCGGACGTCCACAACCGATACCAGTCAAAGATAAGGGTCGTGGATGATCAACTGGGAGCCCCCTCGGGCTTAGTATACCCAAGCAGGTTCTTAGCAAAGGAGCCGAAGCCAAATAAAGAAAGGTATCAGCCATACATCAAAAACATGAGAAACGCCCTGAGGCGCAACCCACCTCGCAACGATCGGTTGGTCAACCAAGGACAGAATCCTCAGGGACTCATTAACAGAACTGGATTCGATGGAAACACGGGGTTAACAGGTGCACCGCGCTTATCAGAATACAACTTCAACGTCGATGTGTCGGATATCGTGTTTGCCGTCAGCAAAATCAGAGACACCAAATGGCCCAGGCCTGTACAGTCGGATCCTTCATAAAGGAAGTATAACTTAGTATGCGAGTTCCACAACACGCACGGACACAAGACTAAAGATTGCCACCAGCTCCGAAAAAAAGTAGCCAAGCTACTCAATAAAGGTCACCTCCGAAAATTCTTAAGCTATCGGGCCAAAAATCAGTTCCGGGAAAGAGAGGCGACCAAAAAGAACGAAGCAAATGAGCCACAACATGTTATCCACATGATCTTGGGAGGCGTCGACGATCCCAGGAGCCCGTGATGTGAAAGACCAAAATATCCATCACTAGAGAAAAGCGAACTCAGGGGTACATACCCAATGATGCCCTCACATTCAGCGAAGAGGACTTCGAGACCTTGTCTTAACCTCATAATGACGCACTGGTAATCTCTTTCTTTGTGAATACATTTCAAATAAAACGTGTACTCGTGGATCCGGGTAGCTCGGCCAACATTATCAGGTCGAGAGTAATAGAGCAGCTCGGATTGCTAGACTAAATCGTGCCCGCCACTCGAGTTTTCAACAGATTCAACATGGCAAGTGAAACAACGAAAGGAGAAATCACCCTCCCAGTTAGCGTGGTCGGCACGGCCCAAAATGTAAAATTTCATGTCACCGAAGGAGACATGAGGTACAACGCCTTGTTCGGACGGTCGTGGATACACTACATGAGAGCAGTGTCGTCCACCCTCCACCAAATGATGAAATTACCAACAAAAGACGAGATTAAAACCGTCTACGGGGAACAGCACGCGGCAAGAGAAATGTTCGTGGTGCACGAAGTGGCACGGACACCAATATCTCCACTCTCAAAAGAACCAAAGTGCAAGCAAACTACATCATTGGCTAAGCCCGATTAGACATAGCAAAGGACCTTACTGCATCCTCATTACAAGACCTCGGAACATCGCCGGCGCATCCCATGCTAAGGTATAACTATCTCCCTTTTCATTTTATATTTCATAACTAACCCTCATGCAGGCACCCGATCGAAACAACCAGAGCTCTTCCCAACCCAAAGGTCATAGGTTTCGAAAGCATGCATTGTACTCTTTTCCTTCGACCGGGTTTCATCCCAAGAAGGGTTTTACCGTCAAGGTTTTTAACGAGGCAACATCTATATGCTACCTAAGGAAGATCCAAACAAATGTCCGAGGCTTCTTTTGCAATCAACCGCGAACACTGGAGGGCATCCCCCCCGAGGATCATCCCCTCGATAAGCCAAAAAAAGGCCAAATGGGGCCTCAATAGGAAAATGATATACCAGGCCAAACGGTCGAATGAGCTGTGCCCGTATAGCCGGGCCCCCGATGGCGGAGACACATGTACTTGTATCATGTAATCGAAGAATACCTTTATCGAAGCATCCCATACTCCAAAGGAAACTCTGCATTTTCGCAAGAATAATTCCTCCATCAAAACGTCCCCAGCACTAGAGGACTGGCATCGACAATTCAGCACCTGAGCGGCCTCCGGGTCAGGACTCCAGACTCATAAGCCCTCAACGAGGAGACATGAAAATCACGAAACATCTCCAAGGCCGATAGTGCCCCGAATACTCGGGGACTGGCATAAAAATCTCAAAAACGCACAACCTCAGGGTCGGGATCTCCAAATTTGTAGGCCCTCAACGAGGCAATACGAAATCTACATGTGACGGATTCTGAGCCGAAGTACCCTCGATGACTCGGGGACTGTCGCCAATCGCCATTCATTAAAAACTCGAGGCCATAAGACCCCGAGTGGGCAGACTCGGTCTCGTAAGACCTACATAAGGCAACTACAATATCTGTAAGACCTCAAGAAAGGCATGAATCACACTTGTATCAAGTATCAACAAAACTGTAAGACCTCAAAGGCATGAAAATTTTGTAAGACCTTACTACAGGCATAAACTCGATCCCGAAGTTTAGGTTATATATCGAACTTGTAAGATCCCTGAAAAGGCATACCCTCGATATAGACACCTAAAACAACTACACTCGGGACCAAAAATGGCTTCGGCCAAACACAAATGACTATGGTCATACTGTTGTACCAACCAAACTAATGCGACTCGGGGACGCCCGAGAGTCGCTACAAAATCATAGGCCATTACTTTGAATCTACGTCGAAAAGAACCGGTTAAATAGGCTACCCTCTACATAGGCAAAAAGGGCTTCGACCATGTCAGCTCCTAATCACATGCTTCGAGCTACTCACCCTCCGAGGTCAACCTCCTGAGGTGCTCGAACATCACCTCAGGAGGTTGACCTCGGAGGGTGAGTAGCTCGATGCATGTGATTAGGAGCTGA
This sequence comes from Nicotiana attenuata, assembly GCF_001879085.1. Taxonomy (NCBI): domain Eukaryota; kingdom Viridiplantae; phylum Streptophyta; class Magnoliopsida; order Solanales; family Solanaceae; genus Nicotiana; species Nicotiana attenuata. Next base: position 142,338 of record NW_017670427.1, read on the forward strand.
CATGGTCGAAGCCCTTTTTGCCTATGTAGAGGGTAGCCTATTTAACCGGTTCTTTTCGACGTAGATTCAAAGTAATGGCCTATGATTTTGTAGCGACGCTCGGCCTTCCCCGAGTCGCATTAACATCACCGCAAACAACTTGAAATCGAGGTTCTTCCCAAACCGATGACGGGTCAGGCAAAATCATTTCAAAGTCCTTAACGAGAGGAAAATAAAGCCAATAAAAGGTCGCTTCAACCCAAAGCATAAGAGCCATTGTCGTCAGCCTACATTAAAAGGTCACTTCGACCCAAAGCGTAAAAGCCACTGTCGCCAGCTCACACAAACAAGAAAACTTGAGGGTCAAATGAGCTCGAGTCGTAACCCGATTCGGAGACAGAACCCAAAATAGTTAACTACATACGCCTCAGGGCAAAGCGTAAGAGCCATTGTCGCCAGCCTAACGAGCCTCAGGGCCACACACATAAAGGATCGCTTCGATCAAAGGCGTAAGAGCCATTGTCGCCAACCCATGCAAACATAAAAGCTTGAGGCAAACAAGCTCGAGTCAAAACCCGACTCGAAAAATAAATCCAAAACACTTGAGCAAAAGCATAAGAGCTCAAACACCATCTTATACTAAAGGTCGCATCGATCGAGCGTGTAAGGGCCCCCGGGCTAGCCTAATGAGCCCCAGGGCCATATCACGAATATATGGATTTTAACTAACTCTGAGACCAGTTCGCCTTGCCAAATGCGAGACAGAAAGGGGTACAAAAGAAGTAAAGCCACAAGGTCTTCTTTATACACATACGCGAAAAAGCACCTTCTCCCTCTACAAACATGCTCTAGAAATACTACGTACAAATGGCAAAATCTATGTCCTACCCCTGGGAGCTACGGCCTACCGGCCTCATCATTACTCTCCTCGATGTCGGACAGAAGTAACCGAGCATCACGCTCGTTCGCCCTCACTCGCGCCAACTCTGCCAAGAGGACAAAACCCCTTGCTCGGATCTCCTCGAGGATCTTTCTTCGAGACATACAACGAGCATATTCTTTGATCCTCTTCACGATCGAGGACCCTTTTCAACTCGGCTTGAGCATCGGCAACGTCCTTTTGATAAATTGGCGTCTCTTGATCAGCTTTAGTTCGGCTCAGTATTGCTCTAGTCCAGGCATCAACGATCTCAACCCTGACCTTCAAAAGCTCAGATTCCTGCTTCGTGATCATATCCGCTTGAACTAAAGCATTATCACGAGCTAAGCGGAGCTGAACCTCGAAGGCAGGAACTTTAGCCAAGGCATTCTTCTCCTGTGAAGCCTGAGCCTCCGCCCGAGCTCTTAGCTCGTCACAGTCGTTTTTGACTCGGTCAGCTTCGTTCCGAAGATGCTCCAGGGCCGCCGTCTTTTCCTGTAACTGGGATAAATGAAGTGTCAGCCTCAGAAGCTAAAAGGTAGAATGCATACGCACCCGGGATGGAGGATTACCTGCTCCATCAAGTAGCTCTCATAATTCGTGCTCCGACACGCCTCATACCGCAAGTGTGCCGGTTCGACTTCCTTTTCCTCACAAAGGAGCCTAAGGGATCTACCCTCATCCAGAGCTTTCCAGAGCCTAGCTCCATGACGGAGCAGCTCAGACCTAAGCCTGTCAAAGGCCTGCAGAAGAAAACTCGATAAGGAAAGAAAGGCGCGAGATTCAAAAGGCATGTGTCGAAACTCACCGCGAATTGAAGCCGACGAACTTCCTCGAAGGCCGAGGGAAAATCTATTAATCTAGTCCCCCCTACCCTGGAAGAAGAAACTCCGGTTGAGGCACGGTCGCTCAGAGAAACCACCTTTCCAGAACCAGGAACTTCGGGATAGGATCAGATGTTGTTTTCGTCTCGAAGTTCCAGCCCCGTTTCGCCTTACTCTGAGCGCCATCGCCCTGCGAATGCATATCCCGCTTATTTCTGCCATTCTATAGCCCGGGAGCTGGCAACCCCTCCCCCTCTCCGGAGGAGCACGGCCTCGCCTCAGGATACTCTCCGATACCTACGGCAGCAAGATTAATACGCAGAAAGGGAAAATGCCTCTCCAAATGAACATTTCTACACCGATAATTTCTACTGGCATTAATAGAGGAAAAAAGCCAAAGTTTACGAATGGGTAATACCATGCAAGGACGATTGGTGTCTAACATTTCTTTAAAATTCCCTCCCCTTATTTTCCATATAGTAATGTTAGTTGGGTGATTCATTGGATAAGTTGGTTGTTGATTCACTGCCTCCCCATTCTCCCTCACCCCCTAGAAAAGACAGGGTTCCTCCTTAGTGTAGGCACCAGAATCATATCCCTGTTCATCCTGTGGTGGCCTTATGTCCATCGAGCACTTGTAGAGTGCTAGGGGACAATTGAGGACGTTCCTCTTCTCCTGCATCTCCCTGAATAGAAACACTTTTATCCCGTCTAAGTTTGAGAATTCTAGGACTCTCTCTGAGGATAGGTTGAGGGGTTCCCCTAGTTCTTCTTCCATATCTGCCTCTACATGGCCCTATTCCTGCATTGCATGGGGTGGTTGGGGGGCTTCCTGTGGCACTGCCTGGTTGATAGGTTGGTCCTGGGGTTGCGGATTGATGTCACATGGCATGAATATTGGGTTGAGATGGGTTAGCATTTCTGAGGGAATGAATGGGAGATCTGGTAGAATGTTTTGGGGTTGAAGAGGGTTGAAGTATGGAGGCATGTTCATCCATTAGATCATTGTTTGAACTAGTTTGGGGTTTATTGAGGGAGCAAGGGGATGAAGGATGTTGTTGAGCCAGATTGGTTTAGGTAGTTGCTCATTGCTAGACCCATTCCCTTCGAGATTAATTGAGTAAGGTATTGAGTATTGTGGAGGATCACTATCGCTTCCTGACCATTTACTTGGATGTTGAAACCGTACATTTGGAATAGGTGTGGACATATTAAATAGGTATTAATTTGATATTTTAGACATATGAAGTCCTAGCAGGATGAGTATGGTTAAAAATAGTTGTTTTGGAATCAAGACGAAGAGTGAGGTGCATAAGATTTGACAAAATCGACTATGTTTGCAGAAGGTCCGTCTTCCGGCAGAGTTTAGTGAAAATATGAAAGGAATATGGAAAAACTCAAAGTACGAAAGTTGTAGACCTTTGAAGTATCTTTCTAAAGATATATTATGGAGCCCGAAGGGATCTCTGTGCAAAAAGTTATATGTGTTTTATAGAACAGTATGCGATATGCGCGCCCGGTAGCGCGCCCATAGCGCGACCGCGCATCTTTTGAGGCAGTGCTACTGCCGTTTTTCGTGGTCATTAGTGGGGTCAGGTCTCCAGGAGCGTGGGCGCGCTTGTGGGGGGTCGTTTTAAAGCCATATTTCATCCCCCACAGCCCCAAAACACAAAAACTTGCTCTAGAAAGGGGAACTCTAAAAAACCTAACTCCTTAAGGGTCCTTCCACCACCCAATGTAAGTTTTAGTGCTTATTCTAAGTTAATTTCAATTTCCCAACATCTTATTAACATGGGTAAACCCTCCATATCATTAGATATTCGATTGGGGCATCATTGTTGAGAGAAGGAAGCCTAGAAGTCGAATTCAAAGGATTTGAACTTCAAAAAGGTAATGTCTTCATCCTCTAATAGATTCTAGCATGGGTTTAATGATTATAAACCCTAGTTCATGAGATATGAGTTGATGGGTTTGATAGAAAAGCATGAACAATTATTGGTTTGGGGTGTTGATTGTTGATTATTGGTTAAGGGTGTTGTTTACCTTATGGGTGATAAAGAATAATGTTGATTATAACCATTTGAGACTTTAGAATTTATCTAGGAACAAGAGAATGGGTTATTGGGTGTAGAGACACCATTAATAAGGACTATGACGCTTTATTTTTACCAAGTGTTTGATAAGATGCTTAAGTGACCAAAACATGAGCATCATAGCTAATATGGAATCCCTTTGACTTGTATTGTTATAGATTAAAGTTGAAAAGGTTGACAAACGTTGTATTACGCTCAAGAGCAGGAAGTTAAGATATGTGAGGCTAACTCTCTATGTTTGGGAATTTTAATGATTCTCCCTACACTACGTTTCTTTTACGACGTTACCAATTGCCTCAGAAATATAGTTTAGCCTAGTTCCTTGAATTGTTGCAGAACTTCTATTCTCTAGCTTCATAACTCGTTCACCACTTTCATTCTGTAAACGTTGTGAGCTCAGTGCGTATTCAATATAGACTTGGGTTTGATGCCCCCGAGTCTTAGTATAGATTACTCAGTATGCCATAAACAGTTGAAGTTTCAGTGTTCATAATCAGTTCAAGAATACATGTCTCAGTCTAGTCCTATTCAGTATTCCAGTATTATGTAACTCAGTGTGATCCAGTATTCCAGTATCATGTAACTCAGTGTGATTCAGTATTTCACTATCATGTATTGCAGTTTGATTCTCAGTTCCTGAATGTTGAACACCTGTATTTGGGCCTGAGGCCGTAGTTTATATGCTTTATGCATATTTGGGCCTGAGGCCGTAGTTTATGCTTTATGCATGTTTGGGCCTGAGGCCGTAGTTTATGCTTTATGCATTTTTGGGCCTGAGGCCGTAGTTATGTATACGTATACTTGGGCCTGAGGCCGTAGCTTGTGCACATATATATTGGGCCCGAGGCCGTAGCTTATTCAGATAAACAGGTTATTCATCATTCAGAAGAGGGAGTATTCATATCCTTACTTCCTGTTTTCAGTTCAGTTATCAGTTATCAGTTATCTTTTCAGTTATCAGTCAGTTATCGGTTATCAGTTATCTTTTCAGTTATCAGTTCAGTTATCAGTTATCAGTTATCTTTTCAGTTATCAGTTCAGTTATCAGTTATCAGTTATCTTTTCAGTTATCAGTTCAGTTATCAGTTATCAGTTATCAGTTCAGTTATCAGTTATCAGTTATCATTTCAGTTTCAGTTTCAATAGTTATCATTTCAGTTATCAATTATCAATTCTCAGTTATCAACTTAGTTTCAGTTTCAGCATTTATAATTCTTTCTTTCAGTTGCTTTACATACCAGTACAATTCAAATGTACTGACGTCCCTTTTGCCCGGGGCCTGCATCTCACGATGCAGGTAATGATTTACAGGTTGATGATTCAGAGCGCTAGGATTCTCGTACCAGCTATTTGGTGATCCCCAGTTCTTTCGGGGCATTATCATTACCTTACAGTCTTTAGTATTTTCAGACAGTCAGTATTTTCAGTGCTTCATTAGAGGCTTCATAGACTAGAGTAACAGTTAGACAGAGTCGCAGGCTTTTCATATTAAGCTATGTTGGCTACAAATATGTTTCAGAATTGTATTAGTATTTCCGCACTTTGATTTATATCATCCAGACTTTCAGTATATCAGCATGTGTTAGTTTATCTTCCGCATTCAGTATGTTATGATATCACATGTTGATTCAGCCAGCCAGTTGGTTCGCTCGGTCACATGTAGTCAGGCACCGAGTGCCGTGTTACGTCCAGGCCCAGGTTCGGGGCGTGACAAAGCTTGGTATCAGAGCACTAGGTTCAAGAGTCCTAGGGAGTCTATGAAGCCGTGTCTAGTGGAGTTTCCTTTATATGTGTGTGCCGGCCACTCATATAAACGGTTAACTACCAAGACATCCAGGATTGTCTCATTTCTTTCTACTCTAGATCATGCCACGAAGCTTAGAGAAATAGTTAACCTTCTCCTCCTATCGAATTCCAAACATATTGGATGCCCAAGCGACGCTCAGGAGAAACCTAAGGTCCTAGAGAGGATAATTGCCCATTGGGGTATAATTATGGAGTACATGTTGGTAAATTTGAGACTTGAGAGGATGTTAAAAGTGGGATGCAATGGATAGTAGTACATATTAGAGCATAACCCTATCTGAAAGTACAAAAGCAGTTATCATGTCTTATGGTTATCAATTTACCTCAGTTACCAGCTATAAAATCTTTCAGTTAGCAAGTTTATGGTTATTTAGGATGCCAGTTATCAGTTATTCAGTTACCGGATCTCCAATTTTCAGTGTATCAAAATTTTTGGTGACTTGTGAGTATACAGTGATGCATATGGATTCGCAAAGAAAACGTAAGTAACAGTGATCATATCGAAATCTTTGCATATTTTAGGACCGGATTAAGACTAAGACTCACCGGAGGGCGCTGAAAGTGATTTATCAAATGATGGTATACTTTGAAGGATATGTTTGTACATGATAGTGTACTCGTATGTCTTTTACCTCCTAGAACAATTTCATTTAATTTTTGGAAATGGAGCCACAAGTTGGATGATGATAGTTCAGATGTCAGACCCTAACATTGATCATTACAGTTTTGGACATAAAAGAGCCTAAGGGTAAAATACCTAGGAGTCAGAAACGTTTATTATTACATAGATGTGATTTCGTATAACTCATGCAAATGCCTAGAAGATAGAATGTGTGAAAGGAGAATCAAGAGCAGCCAATAGTGAATTTCAGGGAACGATTTTAAATTGTTCATATTTATTGAAATCAAAACTAGAAGCACCACGTTAGTAAGCTACTATAAGAAGCAGCTATTGATGTAAGATAAAAGATATGGCAGTTCCCCCTTAGGTTATGTGACTAAGTGATTACCGCAGATGTTTATAGTATGATATGATTTTGTATTATATAGAAAGTTTGGGGCTAGATATTCCACTTTCGTGAAAGACGGATGAACTTTCTCTATGTGTGGTCCATGCACATAGTTTAGAAAAAAAATGATAAGTATGCAACCATATAACGGGGTCGGATGGTGAGGGAAGTTAGAAACCTTATTCCTCACTTTAGTTATCCAAAGTAGAACAAGAAAACATGATTCTAGCAGGTGTTTAGTAAAAGAATAATAAGTAAGTTTTGAGTTGATATAGTGAATTAGCAATTTCAGCAAGGCTAGTAGAGGTACAATTTGATTCACTTAGCCAGATTAACTCTAGTGAGTGGATGATAGTTTGAAATGCCGAACGTGTGATAGAACCCAAAGAGTTTAATTTAAACTCGAAGTACAGTGGCAGTGGGAAAAAAAATTAGCTAGCAGTAAGAGAGCAAACTATAGAAGAATAGCCTTTAAGAGTTATTGAAAAGGGATTTCTCCAAGATTGACAGTGTAAGCAGAGTTAAATTATTAAGATTGTGTATGATAGTTGTGGATACATTAGCTTTCCGTTAAGTGAATAATTTAGTTTTTCCTAGTAAGAAGGATTTCTTAGAAGTTAGTAGGAAGATGAGTCGTCATTGACATAGAGTGCAAAGAATTGCAGAAAATAAAGAATGTTATTTGGATCCCAACAAAAAGAGAAGGATCCACGAGTATAAGACCTTTGGTCTAAGGGGTAATGTGAAAACTTTCAGTAAGTCCAGTTAGAGATTTGAAACTCGAATAGTTAGCATGGGATATGAAAAAGAAAATCAGTTCAGTAATGAGGAAAAATTGTATAATTACAACAAGGATTATGTCTAGCATGTGTAAGAAACACAAAGTGATTAGAATGATCACCGAGCTTAGTTATTGATGATAAAGTGATCACAGAAAAGTTATAAAATCATGCCTATTTATGTGTTATGAGGGTCGTGCCATTGCACGGGACTCTAGAATTTAGAGTACATGTCATAGACTTAGGTCACAATAATGCTATAAGTGTTTTCAGGAAGTGCTTAAGAAGATAAAGTGTGAGAAGTATAACTCATCATTGAGGTAGATAATAGAACTCTGGTGAAAGAAGTTCACCACCCAAGATAGGAGTTCGACTTCGGAATCCGAAGATAGTAAAGTTGTTGTCTAGAATATGACTTGTTCCCCCTTAGTAGCCGAAGAGAAGGAGAAACAACGTGATGATCCCTACGTGTTGCAGTTGAAGAGGAGATTCACAAGTATAAAACGATGGCGTTTGAATAAGGGGGAGATGATGGTACTTTGAGGTACCATGACAGATTGTGTGTTCCAGACATAGATGGACTTAAAGAGGGAGATCATTCTAGAAGCCCATAATCCCAGGTATTCTTTCCATCCAGATTCCACAAAGATGTATCATGGTCTTAAGGATATTTATCGGTGGAACGGCATGAAGAAGAACGTTGCAGACTTTGTGGCCAAGTGTCCGAATTGTCAGCAAGTGAAAGTCGAGCAGCAGAAAGCCTAGTGTTTTATCACTGAATACACATATTTTGAGTGGAGATGGTAAATATGAAATTTATAATAGGATTATCTTGCTCATTTTAAAGGCATAATTTGATTGGATGATTATAAATCGACTTACCAAGTCAGCACATTCTTTCTAGTAAAGACTACAGATTTAGCAGAAGATTATACCAAGTTATACATTAAGGAAATCATTTGATTGCATGGGACTCTGTGGTCCGTCATTTCGAACTGTGGTGCTAAGTTTACAATGAACTTTTAGAAGTTCTTTCAGAAAGGATTAGGCACAAGTTCTTCATCCTCATAAAGATGGCCAGGCATAGTGCATTGTTCAACCAGTTGAGGATATGTCCTTGATGTTAGAAGTAATTGGGATGATCACATACCTATCATTGACCTTGCCAATAATAACCTACCATTCTAGTATCAAGATGGCACGTGCGAGACTCTGTATGGACGAAGTTGTAGATAACGAATTGGTTGGTTCAAAGTTGGTGAAGAAGAGTTATTGGGACCAAATTTGGTCTATCAGACTATAGAGAAAGTTAAGTTGATTCAACAGCGTTTGAAGACGACTCTGAGCCGCCAAAAGTCCTATTCGAACGTGCGGCATAGAGACCTAGAGTTTCAAGTTGATGATTGGGTGTTTCTAAAAGTTTCACCTATGAAAGGCGTTATGAGATTTGGGAAGAAGGGGAAGCGTAGTCCCTGCTATATTGGGCCATATAGAATCTTGCGAAGGATCGTTCAATTAGCTTATGAGTTGGAGTTTCCACCAGAATTAGCGGTGGTAGAGCCTGTATTTCACGTGTCATGTTATAACATCCAAGTTTCCAGTACTCAGATACTCATGTCAGTTCAGTACTCAGATATTCATGTCAGTTCAATACTTAGCTACTCATGTCAGTCCAATACTTAGATATTCATGCCAGTTTAGTACTCAGATATTGATGTTAGTTCAATTCTCAATTATTCGTGCCAGTTCAATATTCATATATCCATGTTAGTTCAGTATCACGTATCTATGGCAGACCAATATTCAGTCAATGCAGTAGTCATTCAGTTCAGTATCTCAACAGTTCAGTTATCATGTATTCATTATGTTTAGTATGCAAGTATTAATGGAAGTTCATGTTTCCACCAGACCCGTTTAAGGTTCGGAGTTAGTAGAAGTTACAGTCAGGACAATCATTCGAGGACGAATATCCCAAGGGGGAGATAATGTAATATCCCGTACATTTGGACTAGGTGTGGACATATTAAATGGGTAATAATTTGATATTTTAGACATATGAAGTCCTAGCGGGATGAGTATGGGTAAAAATAGTTGTTTCGGAATCAAGCAGAAGGTCCGTCTTCCAGCAGAGCTTAGTGAAAATGTGTAAGGAATTTGGGATAACTCAAAGCATGAAAGTTGTGAAAGGCTTTCCAACGATATATTATAGAGCCCGAACGGATCTCTGAGCAAAAAGTTATGCGCGTTTTATAGAACAGTATGCGATATGCGTGCCCGGTAGCGCGCCCATAGCACGACCGCGCTTCTTTTGAGGCAGTGTTACTGCCGTTTTGCACGGTCAGTAGCGCGGTAGGGTCTCCAGGAGCGCGAGCACGCTCATGGGGGGTCGTTTTATAGCCATATTTCGTCCCCCACAGCCCCAAAACATAAAAACTTGCTCTAGAAAGGGGAAATCTCAAAAACCTAACTCCTTAAGGGTCCTTCCACCACCCAAGGTAAGTTGTAATGGTGATTCTAAGTTAACTTCAATTTCCCAACATCTTATTAACATGGGTAAACCCTCCATATCATTAGATATTCGATTGGGGCATCATTGTAGAGAGAAGGAAGCCTAGAACTCGAATTCAAAGGGTTTGAACTTCAAAAAGGTAATGTATTCACCCTCTAATAGATTCTAGCATTGGTTTAATGGTTATAAACCCTAGTTCATGAGATATGAGTTGATGGGTTTGATAGAAAAGCATGAACAATTATAGGTTTGGGGTGTTCATTGTTGATTATTGGTTAAGGGTGTTGAAATACCGAACGTGTGTTAGAACCCAAAGAGTTTAAGTTAAACTCGAAGTACAGTGGCAGTGGGAAAGAAATTAGCTAGCAATAAGAGAGCAAACTACAGAAGAGTAGCCTTTAAGAGTTAATGAAAAAGGATTTCTCCAAGATTGACAGTGTAAGCAGAGTTAAATTATTAAGATTGTGTATGATAGTTTTAGATACATTAACTTTCCGTTAAGTGAATAACTTAGTTTTTTCTAGTAAGAAGGATTTCTCAGAAGTTAGTAGGAAGATGAGTCATCATTGACGTAGAGTGCAAAGAATTATAGAAAATAAGGAAAGTTATTTGGATCCCAACAAAAAGAGAAGGATCCACGAGTATAAGACCTTTGTTCTAAGGGGTAATGTGAAAATTTTCAGTAAGTCCAGTTAGAGATTTGAAACTCGAATAGTTAGCATGGGATATGAAAAAGAAAATCAGTTCGGTAATGAGGAAAAATTGTATAATTACAACAAGGATTATGTCTAGCATGTGTAAGAAACACAAAGTGATTAGAATGTTCGTCGAGCTTAGTTATTGATGATAAAGTGATCACAGAAAAGTTATAAAATCATGCATATTTATGTTTTATGAGAGTAGTGCCATTGCACGGGACTCTAGAATTTAGAGTACATGTCAAAGACTTAGGTCACAATAATGCTATGAGTGTTTTCAGGAAGTGCTTAAGAAGATAAAGTGTGAGAAGTATAACTCATCATTGAGGTAGATAAGAGAACTCTGGTGAAAGAAGTTCACCACCCAAGATAGGAGTTCGACTTCGGACTCCGAAGATAGTAGAGTTGTTGTCTAGAATATGACTTGTTCCCCCTTAGTAGCCGAAGAGAAGGAGAAACAATGTGACGATCCCTACATGTTGCAGTTAAAGAGGAGATTCACAAGTATAAAACGATGGCTTTTGAATAAGGGGGAGATGATGGTACTTTGATGTACCATGACAGATTGTGTGTTCCAGACATAGATGGACTTAAAGAGGGAGATCATGCTAGAAGCCCATAATTCCAGGTATTCTTTCCATCCAGGTTCCACAAAGATGTATCATGGTATTAAGGATATTTATTGGTGGAACGGCATGAAAAAGAACGTTGCAGACTTTGTGGCCAAGTGTCCGAATTGTCAGCAAGTGAAAGTCGAGTAGCAGAAAGCCTAGTGTTTTATCACTGAATACACATATTTTAAGTGGAGATGGTAAATATGAAATTTATAATGGGATTATCTTGCTCATTTTAAAAGCATAATTTGATTGGATGATTATAAATCGACTTACCAAGTCAGCACATTCTTGCCAGTAAAGACTACAGATTTAGCAGAAGATTATACCAAGTTATACATTAAGGAAATCATCTGATTGCGTGGGACTCCGTGGTCCGTCATTTTGAACTGTGGTGCTAAGTTTACAATGAACTTTTAGAAGTTCTTTCAGAAAGGATTAGGCACAAGTTTTTCATCCTCAGAAAGATGGACAGGCAGAGCGCATTGTTCAACTAGTTGAGGATATGTCCTTGATGTTAAAAGTAGTTGGGATGATCACATACCTCTCTTTGACCTTGCTAATAATAACCTACCATTCCAGTATCAAGATGGCACGTGCGAGACTCTGTATGGACGAAGGTGTAGATAACCAATTGGTTGGTTCAAAGTTGGTGAAGAAGAGTTACTGGGACAAAATTTGGTCTATCGGACTATAGAGAAAGTTAAGTTGATTCAAGAGCATTTGAAGACGACTCTGAGCCGCCAAAAGTCCTATCCGAACGTGCGGCATAGAGACCTAGAGTTTCAAGTTGATGATTGGGTGTTTCTAAAAGTTTCACCTATGAAAGGCGTTATGAGATTTGGGAAGAAGGGGAAGCGTAGTCCCTGCTATATTGGGCCATATAGAATCTTGCGAAGGATCGGTTAATTAGCTTTTGAGTTGGAGTTGCCACCAGAATTAGCGGTGGTACAACCAGTATTTCACGTGTCATGTTATAACATCCAAGTTTCCAGTACTCAGATACTCATGTCAGTTCAATACTCCGATACTCATGTCAGTTCAACACTCAGCTACTCATGTCAGTCCAATACTTAGATATTCATGCCAGTTTAGTAGTCAGATATTGATGTTAGTTCAATACATAATTATTCGTGCCAGTTCAATATTCATATATCCATGGTAGTTCAGTATTCACGTATCCATGGCAGACCAATATTCAGTCAATGCAATAGTCATTCAGTTCAGTATCTCAACAGTTCAGTAATCATGTATTCATTATGTTTAGTATGCAAGTGTTAATGGAAGTTCATGTTTCCACCAGCCCGTTTAAGGTTCGGAGCTAGTAGAAGTTACAGTCAGGACAATCATTCGAGGACGAATATCCCAAGGGGGAGATAATGTAACATCCCGTACATTGGACTAGGTGTGGACATATTAAATGGGTAATAATTTTATTTTTTAGACATATGAAGTCCTATCGGGGTGAGTATGGGTAAAAATAGTTGTTTTGGAATCAAGACGGAGAGTGAGGTGCATAAGATTTGAAAAAATCGACTAAGTTTGCAGAAGGTCCGTCTTCCAGCAGAGTTTAGTGAAAATGTGTAAGGAATTTGGGACAACTCAAAGCATGAATGTTGTGAAAGGCTTTCCAACTTTAATTATATTATAGAGCCCGAACGGATCTCTGTGCAAAAAGTTATGCGCGTTTTATAGAACAGTATGCGATATGCGCGCCCATAGCACGACCGCGCTTCTTTTGAGGCAGTGTTACTACCGTTTTGCACGGTCAGTAGCGTGGTCAAGTCTCCAGGAACGCGGGCGCGTTCATGGGGGGTCGTTTTAAAGCCATATTTCGTCCCCCACAGCCCCAAAACATAAAAACATGCTCTAGAAAGGGGAACTCTCAAAAACCTAACTCCTTAAGGGTCCTTCCACCACCCAAGGTAAGTTTTAATGGTGATTCTAAGTTAATTTCAATTTCCAAACATCTTATTAACATGGGTAAACCCTCCATATCATTAGATATTCGATTGGGGCATGATTGTTGAGAGAAGGAAGCCTAGAACTCGAATTCAAAGGGTTTGAACTTCAAAAAGGTAATGTCTTCACCCTCTAATTGATTCTAGCATTGGTTTAATGATTATAAACCCTAGTTCATGAGATATGAGTTGATGGGTTTGATAGAAAAGCATGAACAAATATAGGTTTGGGGTGTTGATTGTGGATTATTAGTTAAGGGTGTTGTTTACCTTATGGGTGATAAAGAATAATGTTGATTATAACCATTTGAGACTTTAGAATTTATCTAGGAATAAGAGAATGGGTTATTGGGTATAGAGACACCATTAATAAGGACTATGAAGCTTTATTTTTACCAAGTATTTGATAAGATGCTTAAGTGACCAAAACATGAGCATCATAGCTACTATGGAATCCCTTTGACTTGTATTGCTATAGATTAACGTTAAAAGGGTTGACAAACAATGTATTACGCTCAAGAGCAGGAAGTTAAGGTATGTGAGGCTAACTCTCTATGTTTGGGAATTTTATTTATTCTTCTTACACTACGTTTCTTTTACGACATTACTAATTGCCTCAAAAATATAGTTTAGCCTAGTTCCTTGAATAGTTGCAGAACTTCTATATTTAGTTTAATAACTCGTTCACCACTTTCATTCTGAACGTTGTGAGCTCAGTGCGTATTGAATATAGAGTTGGGTTTGATGCCCCCGAGTCTTAGTATAGATTACTCAGTATGCCATAAACAGTTGAAGTTTCAGTGTTCATAATCAGTTCAAGGATACATGTCTCAGTCCAGTCCTATTCGGTATTCCAGTATCATGTAACTCAGTGTGATCCAGTATTCCAGTATCATGTAACTCAGTATGATTCAGCATTTCACTATCACGTACTGCTGTTTGATTCTCAGTTCCTGAATGTTGAAAACCTGTATTTGGGCCTGAGGCCGCAGTTTATGCTTTATGCATCTTTGGGCCTGAGGCCGCAGTTTATTCTTTATGCATTTTGGACCTGAGGTCGCAGTTATGCATACGTATACTTGGGCCCGAGGCCGCAGTTGTGCACATATATATATTGGGCCCGAGACTGCAGTTTAATATTGAGATAAACATGTTGTTCATCATTTAGAAGAGGGAGTAGTCATATCCTTACTTCATTTCAGTTCAATTATTAGTTACCATTTTAGTTATCAGTTATCGGTTATCATTTCAGTCATTAGTTATCAGTTCAGCTATCAATTATCAGTTACCAGTTATCATTTCAGTTTCAATTTCAATAGTTATCATTTCAGTTATCAATTATCAATTCTCAGTTATCAGCTTAGTTTCAGTTTCAGCATTTATAATTCTTTTTTCAGTTGCTTTACATACAAGTGCAATTCAAATGTACTGATGTCCCTTTTGCCCGGGACCTGCATGTCAGGATACAGGTAATGATTTACAGGTTTATGATTCAGAGCGCTAGGATTCTCGTACCAGCTGTTTGGTGTTCCCCAATTTTTTCGGGGCATTATCATTACTTTACAGTCTTCAGTATTCTCAGACAGTCAGTGTTTTCAGTATTTCATTAGAGGCTTCATACACTAGAGTAACAGTTAGACAGAGTCGCATGCTTTTCATATTAAGCTATGTTGGCTACAAATATGTTTCAGAATTGTGTTAGTATTTCCGCACTTTGATTTATACCATCCAGACTTTCAGTATATCAGCATGTGTTAGTTTATCTTCCGCATTCAGTATGTTATGATACCACATGTTGATTCAACCAGCTAGTTGGTTCCCTCGGTTAGATGTAGTCAGGCACCGAGTGCTGTGTTACATCCAGGCCCAGGTTCGGGGCGTGACACATTAACCTCATCTCGATCCATGAGAGTGGTTGATAATCCTGGGCTTGGGGAGGTTGGACATAGATTATTTGGGGTTGCATTGGTTGATGGGGGTTTTGTTGTTGATTTTCCATCGTAGGATTGTTCGGTTGCCTTATTATCTGAATTAGCCTTGTTCTCCTTCGTAGGGAAGATGAGATTCTAGGCATTGTATGTAGAGGTTTTATAATTTCAGATGGTTTCAACCGGCGTGGGGGTTTGGCTATCACTATGGGTAATGGGATTGGTGGCGGGGTAATGATTTGGTAGGTTTCTTGCATGGAGTCCGTTGGTATACTTTCAGGATTTAAAGGAGGGATATGGTTAGATTTGATATCTAAATCTTGTATATTGAGATTGGCCATTTGGCCGTTTGATGGCTCTTTGGAAGCCAAGTGGACCGCATGCTTAGGTTTGTTTGGGATTTCCAATCTTGTGGAAAGATTTTTGCTTGTGTGTTCAGCAATGAAGAGAGAAGAAGACTGTGTATTGGTGTGGCTAAGGGGCTGTCGTGTAGGTTTAGTAGAGTCATTAGTATTAATAATAATATTTTTTGTCT
The DNA here is from genome assembly GCF_001879085.1 of Nicotiana attenuata. Taxonomy (NCBI): domain Eukaryota; kingdom Viridiplantae; phylum Streptophyta; class Magnoliopsida; order Solanales; family Solanaceae; genus Nicotiana; species Nicotiana attenuata. The sequence goes on from NW_017670427.1 coordinate 157,993, forward strand.
ATTTTCATGCCTTCCTTTTGATTAGTGGAAGGAGTTGGCATGTAGGAGTCTTGCATTGCCACGTAAGAATTGGGTATGGCCAAGTGGCTTAATGCATGAGAAATTTTAGGAGTTTTATTAGTTTCTTTTAGGTTGGCATTTTCCAATACAATGTGCTCCCCTTCTAATATGGTGAAGTGGTTTTTGGTCGGAATAGGGTTTCTTTCATATTTTTGTTGATGTCATTAATTTTTTTGAATCCTTGGTTTTATATTGAAGAATTTGAGTATCAATATACTTACCCATACTGGCATTGAAAAGGTTTACAAAAATACCTGGACCCTGGACCTTTTCCTTTGGAGTAATGTTGCTTACCGGATTAGTGTTCCCAATTGGTTTCTTCCTTCTATTTTTGTTGAAACATACAGTCTGCCATTCCCCTTGTTGATTTGCCTCTGGTGCACATTGCCTTGTAGGAGTTGTTCCTTGAATATATTGTGAAGCCTTGGGTTGAAAGGTGCGCTGGGGTATGGGTGTCCCAACCTTCCACATTTGATGCATAGAAGATTTTCTCCCTCATATTGGATGGCTTGCTTATGGCTGCCAATGTAAATAAAAGATTCCACTGGGGTATTCAGTGGTATTTCCACACACAGTCTTCCATAACGACCCTTAATTGTAGTTGATGTACCGACATCTATTTTTAGTAGACGTCCAATTGAGTTCACAATCTTTTGTAATATTTTTTCATCGTAAAACTCTGTTGGTAATTGTGGCAGTCTCACCCATATGGTTGAGGAAGATAATTTTTCCTTAGAAGCCACAAAATTTGATTTCCATTTGAAGACGGACAGGTGATGTCCATTAACAAACCACGGACCTTGATGGAGTGCCTTTTCCATATTCTCCTTCTTTGTGAACTTAATGATAAAAAAATCTTCCCCTAAATCAATTAGAGAGAAGGTTTCCGTTGGTCTCCAAAGGTCTTGGATTTTTCATTTTAGATACTGATGCAACATGCGTTTTCCAAAGAGTTTAACAATGATTGAATATTGCCATGGCTCATAAATTTTGATTTTTTCTTCCTCCGTTAGATTGATCCATTTAAAGCCTTGGGTCGAAGACTATAGTGTATTTGTTATTGGGATCCCTTCCACTGGCAATGTTTCGGACAAAACAATGTGCATTGATTATTGTTTGGGGTGAAGATCAAGTTGTTTGTAGCTGTGACCGTGTCCCTATAAGATCGTTTAACTTCTTCCCCCTCATTAAGCCCTTGAGAATGGAAATTAATGTCAGGCGGTTTGGGAGGGATTGAGGCTTGGGATTCATAGGGTTGTGGTTCCATGTCTAGAGAGAGAAATACATCTTATCTTTTCTCCTACTTGATTTTACACTGATAAAGATCTCTAAATGTTTCAAATACTTGACAGATTTTACTATTAAATTAAAGTTTCGACATACTTTTACAATTCAAACATCAGAATAATTTTAGCTTCACACGGCTTTTAAATGATCAACCCTTTATTTAATACTCTCTTACGCATTTTCCCTAGAACACTTTTCGTCTTGTTTTGAAATGTTTAAGAGAGTCGATCATATGAAATGAAATAGAGGAAAGTAACATCGCATTGGGCCAGTTTCCGCCTTGCCGTGCCCTGATCCCGCATTACTCCCTTGAGACGCATTTGTTGTCTCGAGCCAAAGTTCACTAGTCATCATGACACCAAGCCGAGGGCCCGCTAGGTAAGCCAGCAAATAACTATCCAATTTCGTTAATGTTAACAAGTCAATTAAGCAGATAAATTATCTGGATCTATTACATTTCCCAATGACTGGTAGTACAAATCAAGAGCTTCTAAGAATTGAGTTTAAAAGCTGATAGGAAGAATAAATACATATTCAGTTTGAAAAGTACATAAAAAGAGTTTTACAACCTAAGGCTACCGTGGTCAAGAGGTAGCTACTGTAGGAACGCAGGTACGCCATCAATCCAGCAACCATCGAACACATCAACATCGGTATCCGCAATCTGCACGCAATGTGCAGGAACTGTAGTATGAGTACAGCCGACCCCATGTACTCAAAAAGTAACAAACCTAACCTTAGGTTGAAAGCAGTGACGAGCTAGAACATAGGTCGAGTCCAACACCAATAACCAATAGCAGTTCATAACAGTGTCAAGCAAATAAATAAAGAAATAACTTAGATACAAAGTGCTCAGCCATTTCATAGTTTTCTGAAAACAGTTCCATTTTTTCAAGTATACCAATGAAAGCCAAAATTCTTTACCGAAATCGCCAAAAATATGAGTAAGTTTGAAAACTGTAACTTTTTCCCAAAAATCCTTTCAACAGTAAATATGATGTTTTATTTTATTTCAAGATAGCATGTGTGAAATACCTCTCTAAAACAACATATCAATGTGTGTAAAAAGTCATGAATGACCTACTACCATACAGCATGATGAAAATGCATGTATGTCGTGTGCATGTCAAATGCGATGCGACTCAGTAATACAACCATATGCATACTCTCAGAGTATCAATTCACTCAATCCTGCCAGTCACTCAGTCCTCACAAACACTCAATCCTCACAGTCACTCGGCACTCGGAACTCGCACTCTATACGTACCTGCACTCACTAGGGGTGTGCAGACTCTGGAGGGGATCCTTCAGCCCAAGCGCTATAGCAAGCCAATCATATCATAAATCAATCAAGCCCTCGGCCTCACTCAATCATAAATCAATAAAACATGTTGTGGCATGTAGCCTGATCCCATGAATAACCTCACAATCAGGTCATCGGCCTCATTCAGTCATCATCTCTCCAATCTCTCGGGCTCTCAATATCATGAAACTAGCCCGACAACAATGATATGATGTGTCAAAAAATAACACTGAGACTGACATATGATATGAATACATGAATATGACTGAGTAAGAAATATCAATGAGATCAGTGAGATGATAGCAAGAAACGACCACTATGGGCCCCATCAATATCAACAAAAAGCCTAAATAGGATATCTAGCATGATGTAGAGCTCAAATACTTTATCACATAGTTAAAAACACAGATATCAACAAAGTAAGGCCACTATACAGTGCCCTAAAGATAACAATGTCACAATTCAAAGGGTGCATGCCAACACGCCCGTCACCTAGCATGTGCGTCACCTCAACATAAATCACATGGAACGCAATTCGGGGTTTTATACCCTCATCACTAAGTTTAGAAGAGTTACTTATCCTAAACAAGCCAATTCCGATACCGAGCAAGCCAAGCGATGCTCCAAGAATTACATCACGCGTGTAGCGACCACCGAACGGCTCAAAACTAGCAAGAAAGCAACTCAAATACACAGATAAACTCCAAGGAAGCAATTACAATTGATAAAGATCGAATTCTACATCGAATCCCAAATCCAGCAAAAAATCACACCAGGGCCCACTCCTCGAAACTCGACCAAACTCAAAAAATCTGACAATCCATTCAATTACGAGTCCAACCATACTAGCTTCACTCAAATCCGACTCCAAATCAGTGTTCAAAACTCAAAAATTCTTGTTATGAAACTTTAGGCGAAAACCCCCAATATCCCCTTTCAATTCATCAACCAAAAGCTAAAATCGAAGATAGATTCATGAAATATAACCAAGACCGGGTGTAGAACACTTACTTCAATCATTTTCTGAAAAATGCTCAAAAATCGCCGCAATCCGCAATGTAAAAATGAAGCAAAAATCGCGAACCTTTGTATTTAACAATCTGCCCAGCACTTCCATCTACTGACACATTAGGCGCTTTTGCGACGCCGCTTCTACGACATAGCCTCTGCTTTTGAGGAACAACTGAGGACTCGACCCTCGCACCTGTAGACAACATACACGTTTCTCCGACATCGCAGGTGCGAGCCACCATCTGCACATGCGGGAAACTTTGCTTCTATGTTCCATCACTTCACACCTACGCATCCGCATATGTGCCCAAATCTCCGCTTCTGCGGTTTTCCTCACCCAGCACTATTTTCGCTCCTGCGACAACTTCGTCGCTTCTGCGGCTATCGCACTTGCTCATACCAACCGCAGATACGGTCACATCAGAACCAGCAATAGCAACATTGAGGAAAATGATTTGAAATCATTCTGAAACACGCCCGAGCCCCTCGGAACCCCGGCCAAACATACCGACAAGTCCCATAACATAACGGACCTGCTCGAGGCCTTATAACACACATAACAAACATCAAAACGACGAATCACACCTCAATTCGAAATCATTGAACTTTGAAACATCAACTTCAACAACCGATGTCGAAACCTATCAAATCATGCCCGATTGACCTCAAATTTTGTATACGATTCACATTTGACATCCCGGACCTGCTCCAACTTCCAGAATCGAAATCCGACCCCGATATCAAAAAGTACACTCCCGGTCAAACTTTCCAAAATTGTAACTTTCGCCATTTCAAGCCAAATTCCAACTGGCCTCCAAATAAAAATCTGGACGCGCTCCTAAGTCCAAAATCACTCAACGCAGCTAACGGAACCATCAGAAATCCAATTCGAGGTCAAATACTAAAAAGTAAAACTTGGTCAAACATTCTAATTGAAGCTTTTAGCTGAGAATCATTCTTCTAAATCAATTCTGAATAATCTGAAAATCAAAACCGACAATTCACATAAGTCATAATACATCATACGAAGCTACTCATGCCCTCAAACAACTGAGCGAAGTGCAAATGCTCAAAATGACCGGTCGGATTTTTACATCCTCCCCCGCTTAAACATACGTTCGTCCTCGAACGTAAAAAGAGTTGTTCCAAAAGCCATCTAACTGCAGCGTAACCTTACCATGCACATGCCCGGGGGTGATCCTACGTCACCCTATCCCATATAGGTCCGATTACACAATATGGCTGAAATTTCTTAATCCAACCTAGCCCATAAGCCTTAGAATCCAATTTCCACATCCAAAGTTTTCTGTAAAATCAGAATCTCGCATCCACACAACATATAAGTCCGAAGCTGTATCATGCCATAGTCGTAACCCAAAATGAAATCACATGTTATACCACATAACTCAAACACTCATAGCGATACTTTCAAATCACAGTAGCTGCTCAAAACAACCCAGTGCCAGTAATAAACCTCTTATCAATCAGAACCTCATTCTAACACCTTCATATACTGCGAACGATGAAAGAAAAACATAGAAACTCATAACCATTCACCAGATCAACAAGTTGTAGAACTCCCTCTCCTTCGATAGGAACTATAGATAAATAACCCTCCGAAAGTGCACAATGACTGAATCACAACATATACTATCCTCTGCCTAACCTTGGCTACATGTTCACAGTCGACAACCACGAAACAATATACTCATGAGAACTCCCGGTCTCCAAATCCATAGAATACACAAATCACCATATCTGATCTCAAATCCATCGCCTGAATGCCTAACACTTCTCCAATACGCGATCTTCCCGCAAGGAATACTTCTATAATTCTTTTGTGACCCAAAGCAAAATTTGAACATTAGCAGACGATCAACTAGGAGAGCACCACAATACAAATGAGTTATCAATAATTCAAAACACATCGCCCTATTTGAAATATGTACTCTCATCAAACCATACCAAATAGCAATGTCCTTTACCTAGTCATCTGAAACTGTCCATGCTGCCTAAGGACTCATGACCTTCCCCTTCAAAAATGAACAGTGACCATACGCATGCAAATCTCAATCCTACGCAACACACTACATATACTACGCCACCACAAAAAAAAAACAACAACTTCGCAATCCACTTCGAGTCACAAGCAACTAAATACTTAATTAGCCAAGAATATTCCACTTGATCCCCTCTAGGAGAAAATCATTGTACATCACATGATCCTCGTGCCAGTAGGAAATATACATCTCTAACTGAGGTAGCAACCATCAAGAACTCTCTGAATCCCATTTACACAAAACCAAACCAACCCGTCAGGACTTAATCCCTCTAACTTAACCCAGCTACGCAGGTTACCAAAAACCTAAGGGCATCGCCGCGAAACACCTGTAGAAGCCCACCACATCACATACGCCCAAAGAACCGATCATATCCATTACCATGCTGATCCAACATACTACCTAGCTGTCCTATTTCTTCGAGTTTTTTCTGAATTACCTTAAATTTGATAATTCTCCTCACTGTAATACCACAATCCTCAACCAAGACTCACCACCCGAGACCCCAGCATAAAACTAAACCACCATAAAGCTTATAAGCTATCAAATGCTCTCTTAACCACCCTAAAGTAACACAACCGAGATACTCACTCCGAAGAGACCTCCTGCGAATTTCAAGCTAGTCTTTCACCTTCTTGATACTGAAATGTAGAATCTATAATGATACAGAAATACCGAGAATCCCGACACCATCCAATGTAACCCTCCGATTTTGGCCATATACAAACTCGCAAAAATTCTCAATTGCCACATATAAATCTTAAATTCATTACAACCATTCTTGAGAGTCATCCACTCTACTCAAATCTCAATAGCACCGCCCAAACGGACCGAACGACTTGTGCCCCATTTCCACACCAACACCCTAAGAAGGAATTCACACCTCAAAGCAACCAAGCAAGTTTCTACTCCATGAACTCTACATCATTCACGAATAACCACTCAATCTTTCCCTGATTTCCATATACCCATAGAGTGTATACCTCAAACATTCACATGAACTTTGTAAGCCATAACTGATTCACCGGTATACCTCAAACTGAAACCAATACAACACATAACCGTGCAATCGACTTATCAATAGCAGATGAGATTTGGGCGGTGCTACTGAGATTAAACTAAATCCTTTATGAGCTCATGCATCACAAACCATCTTATATCTCAAATCATCCGCCAATCTCTCATTCCCTCTTGTAACATTCAAGACAACTCTCATAAACAATCCAAACTCAAATTGCAACACATATAATTCACCGGTAAAAGAGAACTCGCTATAAAACAACATAGGGATCACACAAACCTCAGGACACCCCGCATGAATCCACCTGCTTCGCCTCAAACTACCATCTCTTTCTACCCTTCCACAGTCATAACTATTACGCTATCACTTAATCTTCCTGAGTCTGAACTCATATAATGACATGAAAATCTCTATCACTCCTTAACTAGACAACATGAAAAGATCCTTCAACACCCCCATAACTCGAGGTTATACGTCAAATCAAGATGGAAATCAAGCACCTAGTGGTTCTTTCTACACCTCAAGCAATCACTTCCCGTCACATTCAAACCACATGAACACATCTCGCACTCATATCATACTCATCACATAGCCATCCAGCCACAATTCCACTAATAGGGACACTATCACATAATAAATGTGCTCAAGCTACTGTCAAAACCCGAACTCAAGTCCTCCAAACTAGCCCATCATCAACACACAGAAATCACATCTCGCACCTCATCCGGGGAATCACAAGTCATCGATGCACAGCTGATACCTAATGCGCATGTACGCATACAAATGCGTGGAAGGAATTCAAAGGATTATGCTTCCTGCTGAATAAATGCCGCGCGATAAAGAAAGGAAGATGGGAAGTATATCCTAAATGTTGTGTAGTCTCTCGAAGATAGGTATGCACGTCATCATACCGAACCGCAAGACTCTACTAGACACTTGCTCATGACTTGTAGAACCTATGAACCTAGAGCTCATATACCAATTTGTCACGACCCAAAGTCCACTAGTCATGATGGCACCTAACCCAACCTACTAGGTAAGCCAACTAATAACTATCCAATATCAATAATGTTAACAAGTCAATTAAATAGAATAAATTATCTGGATCGATTACATTTTCTAATGACTGGTAATACAAATCATGAGCTTCTAAGAACAAAGTTTACAAAGCTGATATGAAAAAAAAATACATCTAGTGTTTGAAAAGTACATAAATAGAGTTTTACAACCTAAGGCTACAGTGGAAAAGAGGTTGATATAACAGGAACGCAGGTACGCATTCAATCCAGCAACCATCGAACACAGCAACATCGGCATCCGCAATTTGCACGCAATGTGCAGGAAGTGTAGTATGAGTATAACCGACCCCATGTACTCAAAAAGTAACCAACCTAACATTAGGTTGAAACAATGACGAGCTGTAACATAGGTCGGGTCCAACACCAATAACCAATAGCATTTAATAGCAGTGTAAAGCAAATAAATAAAGAAATAACTCAGAGATAAAGTGCTCAGCCTTTTCATAGTTTTCCCAAAACAGTTCCACTTTTCATGTATACCAATGAAAGCCCAAATCCTTTACCGAAATCGTAAAAAAATGTGAGTAAGTTTGAAAACTATAACTTTTTCCCAAAAATCCTTTCAACAGTAAATATGATGTTTCATTTTCTTTCCAGATAGCATGTGTGAAATACCTCTCTATAACCACATATCAATATGTGTAAAAAGTCATGAATGACCTAATACCATATAGCATGAGGGAAATGCATCTCTATGCATGTATGTCATGTGCATGTCAAATGCGATGCGACTCAGTAATAAAACCATATGCATACTGTCAGAGTATCAATTCACTCAGTCCTCCCAGTCACTTACTCCTCACAAACACTCAATCCTCACAGTCACTCGGAACTCGGCACTCGCACTAAATAGGTACCTGCGCTCATTGGGTGTGCAGACTCCGGAGGGGCTCCTTCAGCCCAAGCGCTATAGCAAGCCAATCATGGCATAAATCAAGCAGGCCCTCGGCTTCACTCAATTATAAATCAATAAAACATGTTGCAGCGTGCAGCTCAATCCCATAAATATCCTTACAATCAGGCCCTCGGCCTCACTCAGTCATCAATCTCTCCAATCTCTCGGGCTCTCAATGTCATGAAATTAGCCCGACAAAAATGATATGATGTATCAACAAAAAACAACTGAGACTGAGATATGATATGAATGCATGAATATAACTGAGTACGAAATATCAATGAAATTAGTGAGATGACAGCAAGAAACGACCACTATGGGCCCCAGAAATATCAGCATAAAGCCTAAATAGGATATCCAGCCTGATGTACAGATCAAATACTTTATCAACAACAACAACAACAACATAGTGTAGTCCCACAAGTGGGGTCTGGAGCTCAACTACCTTTGTAATATGGTGAAAAACACATATATCAACAAAGTAGGGCCACTATACAGTGCCCTAAAGACAACGGAGTCACAATTCACAGAGTGCACGCCCACATGCTCGTCACCTAGCATGTGCTCACCTCAACATAAATCACATAGCACACAATTTAGGGTTTTGTACCCTCAGCACTAAGTTTAGAAGAGTTACTTATCTTAAACAAGCTAATTTCGACACCGAGCAAGCCAAGCGATGCTCCATGAATGCCATCACGCGCGTAGCGACCTTTGAACAGCTCACAACTAGTCAAAAGTAACTCAAATACATCAGATAAACCCCAAGGAAGCAATTACAATAGATAAAGATCGAATTCTACATCGAATCCCAAATCCGACAAAAAATCACACGCGGGTCCACGCCTCGAAACTCGACCAAACTCACGAAATCCGACAACCATCCAATTACGAGTCCAGCCATACAGGTTTCACTCAAATCCGACTCCAAATCGGTGTTCAAAACTCAAAAATTCATGTAATGAAACTTTAGGCTAAAACCCCTAATTTCCTCTTTCAATTCATCAACTAAAGCTAAAATCGAAGATAGATTAATGAAATATAACCAAGACCGATTGTAGAACACTTACCCCAATCCTTTGTGCTGAAAATTGCTCCAAAATCGCCCCAACCGCACTTGGAAATGTAAAAACGAAGCCAAAATTGGGGACCCTTGTATTTAACATTCTACCCAGCACTTCCGCATCTGCCGACACATTAACCGCTTTTGCGGCGCTGCTTTTGTGACATAACCTCCGCTTATATGGAATCAACTGAGGACTCGACACTCGCACCTGCGAACAACATACCCGCTTCTGTGAGATCGTAGGTGCGAGCCACCATCCTCGCTTGCGGGAAACCTCGCTCCTGCGCTCCATCACTTCGCACCTACGCATCCGCATATGCGCCCAAATATCCGCTTATTCGGTCTTCTTCACCCAGCACTATTTTCGCTGCTACGACCACTTCGTCGCTTCTGCGGCAACCGCACCTGCGCATACTAACCGCAAGTGCGTTCATACCAGAACCAGCAATAGCAACATTGAAGAAAATGATCCGAAATCAATCCGTAACACGCTCGAGCCCCTCAGGACCCTAATCAAATAGATCAACAAGTCCCATAATATAACACGCACCTACTCGAGGCCTCAAAACACACATAACAATATCGAAACAACGAGTCACACCTTAATTCGAAATCATTGAACTTTGAAACTTCAACTTCCACAACCGATGTCGAAACCTATCAAATCACATCCAATTGACCTCGAATTTTGCACACAAGTCATATTTGATATTACGGACCTGCTCCAACTTCCGGAATCAGAATCTCACCCCGATATCAAAAAGTCCACTACTGATCAAACTTTCCAAAAATTCCAACTTTGGCCATTTCAAGCCAAATTCTAACACTGACCTCCAAATCACAATCCGGACGTGCTCCTGAGTCCAAAATCACCCAACGGAGCTAACGGAACCATCACAAATCCGATCTGAGAGCATATACTAAAAAGTCAAACTTGGCCAAACCTTTCCAATTTGAATCTTCTAGCTGAGAATCATTCTTTTAAGTCAATTCCGAATAACTTGAAAATCAAAATCAACGATTCACATAAGTCATAATACATCATATATAGTTACTCATGCCCTCAAACAACCGAGCAAAGTGCAAATGCTCAAAACGACCGGTTGGATCGTTACATTTATATGTTTGATAATTATTTATTTCTTTTAATTCCTCACTTTAAATTTTGTCGCCAAGACTAAGGCGGCATATATTTTTTACTAACCATTTCTTTCTTCTTTGATGAGTTACCAGTATCCATGGATTTTCTTTCTAAAATTGGTCCTCGCAATTTGGATTCAAATCTATTGAATGATTTACACATTTCAAATATGGAGTGCTTTAGAAGATGTTGTATAGAAGAATTTCAATGATGTCGTACAAGCATGTCCACTTTTATTTTTAATTGTTCTTTGAATATTAAATAATACCGGTAACCTTTTTTAAGCATTAAATAGGGAAGTTGGTTCATGCTCGCCTTTCATTACTTGTTCTATTCTGATTATTCTCATATTATATGCTTTGTTAGTTGTAGCTTTGCTCATAAATAATCTTGCATATTCGCTGCCAGATTGCTTTAATCTATAACTAAGTTCGTGTTATGACCCGATAGGTCATACTGAGTTCTAGCACTTATTTTAGTATAACCGACACATATAGTCCCTTAAGCTAAACTTTGCTCACATTGCTTGCTTTAGGGAAGCGTCTTCTTGAAAGACCATTCTCTGAATTTCTCATGGATCTTCTTTTGTTGTCCATTCTATTATCGCCGAAACGAAATTTGAAATTCTCATGATGGCAACCATTATCACCCCACTCAGTCCCTAATTCATATTTAGTTTATCTTGTTCACCAGCCCATACTGATTTTTATTATTTTGGGTTCTAACTTTTCCTTCTGGTAGTCGCGTTGGAGTTACGGAGTTATTTCAAAATGAGGATATGACTTTATGGCCTATAATCTTTTGTTGTCTCAAGGCCTGTCACCTCTCGTATTTTCCTTCACTTGACTATAGACTCTGTAATACCGTCATATTTTTGGTCTACCGTTTTCATCCATATATCACATCTTACTCATAATGCTTCATTAACTCTCTTCTTATTTCCCGCTAACATTTTTTACTATCACTTTATTCTGAAAACCTCAACAACACATTCTTTATCTTTTAGCTCCCCTTGCTCCATCCACTGCTCTTCGAATTGCCTAACATTCTATATTTACTAGGGACGAGAGCCTTACTAAGGTAATATTTATCCCTTCAGGGCTTCCAATGCCTATCTTTTTAGTACTCATATCTAGCTGTACTATTTTAGAGTGCACCATCCGGGTGTCTCACAAGGAGATCTATTAGCACATTTGCAACATCCTTCTGAAATGTCAACTAACGCAAATAATTCATCCACCATTTTGGGTCACTCTAACCCCAGCCGGATCCTGATATATGTCCTTCTTTTATTCTACTTCTATTAGCTTCTATAGGGCAAAAATGAGATGGTGTGTATATACCTCTGTTACAATTGAAGGTAACTCAAAATGCTTATATTTCTCTGCTTGAATTGTAAATACTGTTAATCTTGATTCACTGGGTACCTCGTACCCTTCTTCACTTTGCTTCTTTTACTTGTCGAAACTTGTGTGTACCTTCCGATTCTCTTATTCCTTTTTACTGTAAGAGTGGATAAGCATTCTTTCCTTAGGGATCCTTATCAGGAAGTTTACACATCTTAGTATACACATGATCTGCTGAATACCTCATATTTATCCATCATAAGCATGATGCGAAAATTAAGTTCCTCATAATCAAATCTTCCACAGCTATATCTCTTACTAATCATCTTTCTGGATGTAGGCATCGTCGTATTATGAATAAGATAGAGTTTAGGAAATTGAGTTCTTACAACTGAGCTCTAACATACGATCTAGAATAAGAAGAAAGAGTGTGTCACGCCCCAACCTCGGGAGGCGCGACCGGCGCTCAACCGAGCAAGCCCTACTGAGCAAGCCTATTAGGTTTCATTCTACCCAAAATTAATTTATGAATAAAAAGGAGATTAACTCCATAAATCCTACTTTATGAGCATTACATTGACAATTTTATCTTTGTCTTTCATTAACAGTTCAACCATACTAACCAAATTATTACAATTAATAGATACGAAGGAAATATTCTCCCAAATAACAACATATCTATTTCAAATTTTCAATACCCGACACCACCCACAACCTGTCTACGGAGCCTCTAAATACAACTGAAGAGTAATATGGAAATGTCGGCAACAAGGCTCCGGATATACCTCAAAATATAAAGTACATGATAAACAACGGTACAGGACCCCGAAATGAAGTGGCTCTCACCAAGTCAGCTGAAAGAGAGATGCGTCACTAGCTGCGACCAACACTACCTGCTATGGAACCACCTACATCCATTTAAAGACGTAGCGCCCCCGACAAAAGGGACGTTACTGCCATCGAATAGCACTACTATGTATAACTAAACACCATCTCATTAGAAAGAACAACTATACAAGAACAAAGAAATCATAAGGATTCAACAAAAGCTTTAAACAATCACTACATCATCAAATAAAAGGAATCACATAGCTTTCACATAATTTCCATAGCTTTAGTTTGGGCATTTAATACAGCTCATCATCATTCACAATACCACCGCTTAATTGCGCGGAGTCCGATCACGGCCCGATCGGCTAAGCTGCCTCATTTGAGACATATACCTTAATCACTATTTCAGTGTCACTTTCCGGGTTCAATATCAACACATTACCACTATGTGTGTAGCATGGCGTCCGATCACGGGCCGATCGGCTAAGCCGTCTTACAAGACGTTACCTCAATCACAATTTGATTCTCACTTTCCGATTCTAATATCAGCACAATACCACCATGTGTGTAGCATGGCATCCGATCACGACCCAATCGGCTAAGCCATCTTACCAAGACGTTATCCTTTTTCCATTAATCATCTCAGTTCAATTTTTGCTTCACATGTATTAGTTCATCGGCACTTGGGGCCACAGTTAACACATCATACTTGGCACTAGGCCACATTCCGTAACTCACGTTTCACGTTATTCCCATTCTCAACATTAACCTTGCCATTTACGATCAAAGGCACACACAAGAGCAATTCATGTTATAAGCATAGAGAGGAATTCATCTAGTTCGGCATATTAATCACAATGCAACTTCGACATGAAATTTAGGCATTTTAGCACGTAGTTCATGTTCTCCACACATCCTCAATTTTACAAAGAATAGCATATTAAACACATGGAGACGCACCTTCCACATACATTCTCACAACATCAATTCATTTAATATAACAAGTACTACATCAATCAAATTTCGGACTTACAACATTTGCACGGACACAATGGAAGCTCAATTTCTAAGAAGAGGGGGTTTTAGCCATACATACCTCAAAGAGCTTTTCCTTAAGTTTCTACAATCCACCGACACCTCTAGCAATAACAATCTATAAGGAGATAGCGGGAATCGATTAATAATTAGGAAGATTACCCATGGTGTAACTCTCTTAGGAATTTCATCAAACACCTAACATGTGAAGTAGTCTACAAGGTTTGAAAATGGAAATTCCTTCCTCCCTCAACCAATTTTTACAGGAACTGCCCAAATTAGTTCTTTAATATAACATACTACAACTTAGTCCCACATGCGTGGCCTATTTTTAATCCCCACAACATATTCAAACCCTTAACATCTTACATGAAATCATGGAAGAAGGACTTACCCGGATGGAGGAAAACCAAGTGGTTATCTTCCTTGATTCTTGAAAACTTGAGCAAGATTTGGGTGATTATGAAGATAGGCTCCTTCTCTCTCTTTCACTCTCTATCTGCTCTCAACTCTCTCTAAAATCAGTAGAAAATGACCCCTAATGCAGCCCCAAAGCCTATATATTAAAGTGGGATCGGGTTATAAAAATAGGAAAAATAAGCCTCTAAAACCGGGTCTGCGGTCGCATAATGGACCGCAAAATAAGAATGCGGGTCGCAAAATGCATCGCGGAACTGGTGCCCAAAACTGGGCTACACTGGTCCAGTTTGCGACCAGATGTGCGGTCGCAGATCAATTATGCGGACCGCATAATGGTTTTGCGATCGCAGAACTGACATAGGATCGCATTTTTCCAGCCTTTGGTAATTTAATCATAACTTTGTGTATGAATGTTCAAATGACGAACGGTTTGAAGCGTTGGAAACTAGACTCGAAGACCTTTCATATGATAGGTTGTTCATCATATAAAACATTATATCTATTTAGATATGCTCGTTCAAAGTGTGGACTTGTGCAAACTCATTTGGAATTTTAGCCTATAATGAAATTTTCTAACTTGACTTAGACATAGGCCTCCTATTAGACCCCACATTACTTATTATAAGACTTATACACTTATTTACCAAATACAATTGGTGCCCATCATGTTAATAGCACATAAAATATTATAATTAGCCAACCTGGCACCACGAAATCCTAAATTACTTAGCAAAATTTTCCGGCGCCTTACATTCTCCCCCCTTAGGATCATTCATCCTCGAATGAGGAGTAGTGTCCTTCCCAAGCACTCAACACAATATATCCCTTTCTTCACCTGCCTCAAGTCCCTAAATTTTGACTAACTCCCAAATTTTTCAGAAATTTCGACAGAGTCTCCGTTGTATCTAGGTCTATCCACCTGCCAGAGAACCGCCAAAACCATCCTAACAACTCATCGACAACTCGACAAAGCAACACAACGTATATATCCATAACACTAATCTCAGCATTACAAGCGCTATATTATCATAATGATACTTGAACATGGACTGCACATTTCTAAATCATAAACCTATAAGGCACCTTTCAAATCAAAACCAATTGTTATACAATCAAGCGAAAATATTTTCTTTCCACGACACTTTTGGCCTTCAAGGTGGCCTCATATACCAACAGACTTCGCCATAACACATTCACGGAAAAAATCTCAACTTCTAAACTTACCTAACAAGAATGACAGCTAGATATCTCGCACAAGCTAACTATCCATTAACTTCACCTTCAATAATTTCCACCGAAATGATACACAAAGGATCTCGAGCTACCTTCTTAGACATCGACATGTGAAAACACAAAATATATGGGGAACAACTATGGGGAAACATCATCTCCTAGTGCGGCCTAATGTGAAATACACTTATGCAACCTTCATTATCAACTCACACAACATCTTCAAGGGAAATATATTGAGAATAACCTGTTCACCCACCTTAACTCTAAATCTCTAGGCGAACACTCACACTAAACCCTTGATGACCTTCAACAGTTACTCTAAGATGTGCTATCATAAACTGACCATAAAATTACCTATCGAATATATGTGATCGCACGGGGATGCTTCCTCTTTGACATGTTTGAACCTTCAATACCCAATAGATTTAATACAATGAGGAGCAACGGAATTCAAGATCAGGCTGGATTTATTCAGGAATCCATTAATGTGCTGAGAAGAGTTTTTCATGAGGTTATATGCTAAGAGGCGCGAAGATTACTACTAACAATACTGACATGGTTAATCATTGTGACGACATCCGTTATTAGACAAATGAGGCATA
This sequence comes from Nicotiana attenuata, assembly GCF_001879085.1. Taxonomy (NCBI): domain Eukaryota; kingdom Viridiplantae; phylum Streptophyta; class Magnoliopsida; order Solanales; family Solanaceae; genus Nicotiana; species Nicotiana attenuata. The sequence goes on from NW_017670427.1 coordinate 174,383, forward strand.
GGGGTAACTAGTACATTGGCAATAGGAATCATTAAGGAGGAATATTCAAGTACGTGACGCAGTCATCTCCTGGAGTGTAGGGAAAATCCATTTATCAAGAATGAGAATGCTCTGGCACCTTGAATGCGATATGGGTTTCAAAATACATGAAGTTGAATTACACTCTTAACGTTAACTGACACAAGGAATCTATGCCACAAGCCCATGACGATGAAAAAAAGTTTAAAACTTATGAGATTATCATATTTAAAACATCTTAACCCTTCCCGATAATTGACCCTAAATAACAGAACTAAAGATACGAAAACTTGTCTTCCAAATCAATATGCTTATGATATGTGCAAAAATATGAAGGCATCTAATTTCAACCTTTCACGAGTGAAACCACATAGCTAGGACATCCTACCATAGGGGTGAAATCATGGCAATATAAGCTTGAACTTAAGGGAAATTATTACTTTTGGAACCGATGAGACAAGCCCACGTAGCCCTAGAAAATCGTTAACAATGGCGAGAAAGTACTTAAAACCATTACGAGTTGGTGTAGAATAAGGCCTCAAAGGTTCCACATGAATAAGTTTGAAAGAATGAGACGTCTTAATGCATTTATCGGGGAAAAGTAACCTAGGTTATCTAGTCACAGGGACAAGCAGAGCAGGTAAATGGTTGTTAGAAGAACATCTACAAAGAATACCAGCAATATTTATTTATTCTAACAAAAGGAACATGTTCCCATCCTTGATGCTATAATTCTTTGATGCCATAAAACATAAAATGAGTTTTACAATGAGAGTTATCAGATGAAATAGATAGTAGGGCAGCAAAACTAAAGAGCACCGTTTGGAACCAACAAGATTAAACTGAGTTGAAGACATTAGAAGTCTATAGTAAAGGGGAATTTACCCACTTCATGTGTCTTTTTTTTAAAAAAGGGTACTTGTAGAGTACATAAAAGTGAGGTGAATTGAATCTACTCATATGGTTGGATAGCTAGTCGAGAAAATGAGATAAGATCGTATTGAAAAATATAGAGAAATGACACATGATGCAAGGTAAATGAAGAGAAGGTGAGAGAGCCTACGGAAGTAACCTTTACATTGTAACCACTAGAAAGGGTGGTAATATAAGGGATTACGAGAAGCTAAATTTTTGAAAGAACATCTCTGTATGTAGTCACGTTATGTATAGCTCCAAAATTCAAAAATCCAATTATGTTTAGCAACTCTACTTCACAATGAAGCACTACAACACACTTCTACACAACTAGCTATTACCAGCCAAATTGGGAGATGCTATAAGACTTGACTGAGAGAAAGGCTTTGACATATGAATGTGTTACTAGGTGTATTGCTCCTTGGTCAACCCAAAACCAAAAGGCGAGAGTTAGACTGATAAGCAGATCGTTGGACTAGCACATGTGTAGATAATCCATTATCGAAAGGAGATCATTCAATCTCAGCAATTGCAGCATGTTATCAACCCTTGATGAACTTGAAGTTAGGTGGGAACCCATGTAATTTGTGGAATTTATTAATCCATTGACCAGATATCTTGAAGTATTTACAAATTAGAGCTACTTTTTCTGGGTAAAAGTTCAACCTTTAAGGATACTGCTTCTAAGGGGGATAGGATTGAGTAGGGATAGTATAGTTGATAGTGAATGAAGCAGATTCATAGCTGAAGTGAGAGGATGAATTGACTTGCCTCTGCCACCTATAATTCCATATCCTTGCTTAGTTATGTCAGAATACAGAAAATCCCAGTAATATCAGAGGACCGAAAACTAGTTATCCCGAAAATAAAGGTATTGTTACATCTATCCCATTGTCTGGATTCAGCTGAATTGGCAATGGGATTCAGGTGGATTACCATCGATAAAGAAAATTTTGTTTCTAGATGCCAAAGACACAATTATGATCTTCCTTCAACCACCGAAATTGGAACAGGAAAAATAGGACGACAAACAGGGGAAGATCGGGTATATTGGAGGAATTAATAGAAAGGGACTTGAGGTTTCTAGGAGTAAACTCAAAAGCCTCACGGCTAGTGGAGCCACTACCAATATTAAAATCAGTTGGATTTGTAGAAAAATAGAACAATTAACACATAGAGACACTCAAACAAGCATCATGCAAATCAAAAGAGGAGCAAAAGTACTCATCTTCCTTACAACAAGAAGAAGGATAACCTTTAAGAATTAGATGAAGAACAAGAATAAGTAGCATGATCCAGCTGCAGAAATAGAGGCTCGACAAACCCTAGCTTTGATGGAGATTTAGCAATGTCACCAAAAGTAATTGAGCAGACCAAATCCAGAAAATAACTTGCAAGAGAAGAGGGATAACTCGCCAAGCAAATGAAAATCTTGCCGATTCCAATCACTAGGCGAAAATGAAAGTCTCAAAATGTAGAGTGAGGGCACTACCAACTAAAGAGGGTGATGACACAAGGCAAGATCTTCACTATGATACTTTGTCAACATTCAGACTGAAGCAGAAACTCGAAGAAAAATGGCCTAGGATTTTTAATAGAGAAGAATGAATGGTCGAGAGAAAATATCTTTTTATTTTGTGCGAAAATATTGAAATTATCTATCCATTCATTCGGTAAGAAGTTCTTCGGGTATAGTCCCTTGTTGAGAATTTAGGAAATTAAGTGGAAAGTGTTAATCCTAGAGTAATAACTCAATTCAAGGACATAATTATAGAACTTAATTCCACAAGAGTATGTAAATAGAGAATTTGTGATAGAGTGGATTCACGAATAATACGTCTTGTTGAAGGAGTAGGTACATGCAATGTTTTGTGACTCAATATCTTATTACTACCATGTTAATGAGAACTCTTTAATATGGGTGCACATATACAAAAAGGAAACCGTGCGGTGTTCATAATAATATAGCAAGAAGTGACTTACTTGGTAACTTTAGATTGGTGGGGCAGTGCCTTAACTGATGCACCCTGACCCCACATCTGTAACATACATTGGTAACATACTGATATACTACATAATCCGGAGGTGCAGTGACATAAATAGGAACAAGGGTATTCCCTTTAGCAACAAGTTCTACCAATCCCTCCATGGCCCGATACATTCTCCTAACAAACTCTTGGGAAATCTCCCCCGGATTCAATAGTGGGGGTCAATCCCTCCTTACATGCTTCAAACTCGTGGATTATGGTATCAAGATTACTCATCTGGAGAATAAGACATAGCAAGGAAATTAGCTCCCTATCTTGAGCTCTACCGCACGATCTGGAGTATAAAAGAAGGGTGAAATTCCTAAATGTCCAAATAGCCTCCAACTTATAGATGCGGTCGACTACACACCGATAAGAAGGACTCTACTAGACACGACTCCGAGACATCCTAGGACACTATAAAACCTTAGGCTCTGATACCAAGTTTGTCACGCCCCAACCTCGGGAGGCGCAATCAGTGCTCAACCGAGCAAGCACGACTGAGCAAGCCTAATAGGTTTCATTATACGCAAAATTAATTTATGAATAAAAAGGAGATGAACTCCATAAATCCTACTTTATGAGCATTACATTGAAAATTTTATCTTTGTCTTTCATTAACAGTTCAACCATACTAACCAAATTATTACAATTAATAGATATGAAGGAAATATTCTGCCAAATAACAACATATCTAGTTCAAATTTTCAGTACCCCACACCACCCACAACCTGTCTACGGAGCCTCTAAATACAACTGAAGAGTAATATGGAAATGCCGGCAACAAGGCTCCAGCTATACCTCACAATATAAAGTACATGATAAACAACGGTACAGGACCCCGAAATGAAGTAGGGCTCACCAAGTCAGCTGAAAGGGAGATGCGTCACTAGCTGCGACCAACACTGCCTGCTATGGAACCACCTACATCTTTAAAGACGTAGCGCCCCCGAAAAAAGGGACGTTAGTACCATCGAATAGCAATAGTATGTATAACTGAACACCATCTTATTAGAAAGAACAACCATACAAGAACAAAGAAAGCATGAGGATTCAACAAAAGCTTTAAACAATCACTACATCATCAAATAAAAGGAATCACATAGCCTACACATAATTTCCATAGCTTTAGTTTGGGGCATTTAATACAGTTCATCATCATTCACAATACCACCGCTTAATTGCGGGGAGTCCGATCACGGCCCGATCGGCTAAGCTGCCTCATTTTGAGACATATACCTCATCACTATTTCATTGTCACTTTCCGGGTTCAATATTAACACATTACCACCATGTGTGTAGCATGGCGTCCGATCACGGGCCGATCGGCCAAGCCGTCTTACCAAGACGTTACCTCAATCACAATTTCATTCTCACTTTCCGATTCCAATATCAGCACAATACCACCATGTGTGTAGCATAGCGTCCGATCACGGCCCGATCGGCTAAGCCGTCTTACCAAGACGTTACCCTTTTTCCATTAATCATCTCACTTCAATTTTTGCTTCACATATATTAGTTCATCGGCACTTGGTGCCACAGTTATCACATCATACTTGGCACTAGGCCACATTCCGTAACTCACGTTTCACATTATTCCCGTTCTCAACATTAACCTTGCGATTTACGATCATAGGCACACATAAGAGCAATTCAAGTTATATGCATAGAGATGAAGTCATCTAGTTCGGCATATTAATCACAATGTAACTTCGACTTAAAATTTAGGCATTTTAGCACGAAGTTCATGTTCTCCACACATCCTCAATTTTACAAAGAATAGCACATTAAACACAAGGAGACGCACCTTCCACGTACGTTCTTACAACATCAATTCATTTAATATAACAAGTACTACATCAATCAAATTTCAGACTTACAACCTTTGCACGGACACCATGGAAGCTCAATTTCTAAGAAGAGGGGGTTTTAGCCATACATACCTCAAAGAGCTTTTCCTTAAGTTTCTACAATCTACCGACACCTCTAGCAATAAGAATCTATAAGGAGATAGCGGGAATCGATTAATAAATAGGAAGATTACCCATGGTGAAACTCTCTTAGGAATTTCATCAAACACCTAACATGTGAAGTAGTCTACAAGGTCTGAAAATTGAAATTCCTTCCTCCGTCAACCAATTTTAACAGGAACTACACAGATTAGTTCTTTAATATCACATACTACAACTTAGTCCCACATGCATGGCCTATTTCTAATCCCCCCCAACCTATTCAAACCCTTAACCTCTTACATGAAATCTTGGAAGAAGGACTTACCCGGATGGAGGACAATCAAGTGGTTATCTTCCTTGATTCTTGAAAACATGAGCAAGATTTGGGTGATTATGAAGCTAGGCTCCTTCTTTCTCTTTCACTCTCTATCTGCTCTCAACTCTCTCTAAAATCAGTAGAAAATGACCCCTAATGCAGCCCCAAAGCCTATATATTAAAGTGGGATCGGGTTATAAAAATAGGAAAAATAAGCCTCTAAAACCGGGTCTGCGGTCGCATAATGGACCGCAAAATAAGAATGCGGGTCGCAAAATGCATCGCGGAACTGGTGCCCAAAACTGGGCTACACTGGTCCAGTTTGCGACCAGATTTGCGGTCGCAGATCAATTATGCGGACCGCATAATGGTTTTGCGATCGCAGAACTGACACAGGATCGCATTTTTCCAGCCTTTGGTAATTTAATCATAACTTTGTGTATGAATGTTCAAATGACGAACGGTTTGAAGAGTTGGAAACTAGACTCGAAGACCTTTCATATGATAGGTTGTTCATCACATAAAACATTATATGTATTTAGATATGCTCGTTCAAAGTGTGGACTTGTGCAACCTCATTTGGAATTTTAGCCTATTATGAAATTTTCTATCTTGACTTAGACTTAGGCCTCCCATTAGACCCCACATTACTTATTATAAGACTTATACACTTATTTACCAAATCCAATGGATTCCCATCATGTTAATAGCAAATAAAATATTATAATTAGCCAACCTGGCACCACGAAATCCTAAATTACTTAACGAAATTTTCCAGGCCTTACAGAGTGATAGTCATAAAGGCCTTGTAGCCTCCTACTTATAATTGTGGTGCACAACACACCCATAAACAAGACTCTACTAGACACAGCTTGTAGATTCCCTAGGATAAAACTACTCAGATACCACTTTTGTCAAGCCCCGAACCTGGGGGGGCGAAACCGGCACCCGGTGCCTCACCTATCCTTGCGTACCAAATTGCGACTAAGGGACTCTGAACATATAATGTCATACTTTGTCCTTGGGCCACATTGCAAGACAAATTGCGAAGCAAAATATAAAACTGAACAGAAACTAACTGTGACTAAACATCAGTATAAAGTTGGGCCGACAAGGCCGTATTGTTTACCGCGAAAATGGTAATAACAATTAAATTTGTTGATGGGACTCTAAAAATACGTGATCTATTTTTATGCTAGTTGTGGAGCAGTTGATGCTATGTGTGTAAAGTTTAAGGATGAGATGCAAGCTAAAATGGAGTCGTAATCGAACCGAAAGATAGCCGTTCAGGGCCTCGAGCTAGGCGATTTAGGGCCTCGGGGTCGATTCCCGAGCTCGAGCTCGAGCTATCAGGGGCAGTCGGGGAAAGGCTAACAGATGCAATAATGTTAAAGGAGGCTCTTTATGGCCAATGATAAGCAATAAATGAAGAACAAGTATGAAGATAATAAAATAGAGCAAAAATATCGAGAGAGTGTATTAGAGAGAAAAGAGAGAGAGAGTTATCATATATTTCATGTAGAGTAGTTGGAGCAACATCAGTTCGTTACAAAATAGTAAGAATCCCCTTTATATAAAAGAGGGAAGCTTATATGGTAAGGCATACATTAGTTGAAAAGGTGTGGAGATGGGACGGCTGGATGCGACACCCCAATTAGGGTTCAGAGTAGCCTGGCTAGGCTTTGTCAGACTTAGCCGCGTCTTGGGGACTCCCCATTTTTACTCTAGTCTCGGCCAATATTCTCTGCAGACCGGGTGCCAACGAGCTCCGAAGAAGAAGACTCAAACGCATCTTTGCAGCCTTGAGATTTCGAGGCGATCTTCCGAAATGCCTCGATGACGGGAAATTGGTCTCTCCGATTGTGCCGTATACAGATAGTCTCCGCGTTTCGTAGAGGGAAGGTGATAAGAAACGATCTTGAGCTTCTTTCTCCTCAAGTGTTCTTGTAATCAGCATCGATCGCAAGACGCCAAGGCGCAATACGCAGGTAGCCCCTGAAAATCTCCGCATTGATTATGGAAGTTGGTTGTCTCTTGGCCTTCTTCAATGCACACGCAGAGCTTCTATATATACTCCCCTTCTTCCCATTTTATTTTCTTTAAATCGTTGCACATCCAAACCCAGAAAAGGTCCGCTCTTCCCTTGTTTTTGCAACTCTTTTTCTCTTTTCGGAATCTTCTAGTAATGCCAAAAACTTCTGCCTCTGCCTCTCGGGAGATTGCGGTTTCATCATCTTCGCTTTTATCTCAAGGTGAAGTGGCCACACATCCCCGCGCTGAGGACTGTGTCCCCGGACCCTTTGCGGTGACTTCTTATTTCAAGGCCGAAAGACCTTCCTCGAAGCCGGAGCATTGTGAACCCGTGATTCGATCTATCAGCTCGATAACGAACGTTGGAAGGGTGAAAACTGACTGCCGTTGGGGGGATACCGTGCTTGTGGAGGTCCCTGCCCGGGAAGAAGATATTACGGCATATATGGCTAGCTTTCTGAGTGTGTACACCTATACATTCACCTTAGGGCCGGTGGGGCCATCCTCGCCCCCGATCGACCCCGCGATTCTCGATTTCTGCCGGTGGTATCAAGTAACCCTTGGTCAAATTCATCCTTCATTTTGGCGCGTGGTTTATATGATCAGGCATTACACAAACATGGTCGGGGAGATGCCCTTCACCCTCAACCACCTGATCAGGATGTATATCCCTTGTCTCCTCTGTGGGGGCCTAATCAAGCTACGCTGTCGAGCCCCGAGGTCTCTCTTCGCCTGTACTGACGAACTCGGTAGTGAGGGTTGGGTGAGCAGATTTGTCCGAGAGAGGATTTCCAACCTGATTCCGGTGGAAAAGATGTTGTTTCCTGAGAAGTGGAATGCGGGGCATAAGTAGATGCGTTATCTAGACTTCCTTTGCTTGTTTTTGTCAATGTCTCTCCAGGCATCTACCTTTTCTTCCCGTACCATTTCACTCGTAGCGACCTACCCTAGCGCAGTTCCGGATCTCCAGGATTGGGTCGGCCGCTTGTATTCGATTTGCCCATATGCTGAGCGAGTGTGGCGCGATTTATCCCGAGCTCGATGGGAAGCCAAGGATCATGGTAAGCTCCGAAACCTGCTGTGGCCGCATTCTTTTGTCCAAATCGCTATTAGTGTTGTTACCCATTTTTTGTATTTCGCCTCTGCATTTGTATAGGTCTGAGGGAAGTCCTATTGGTGAAGGGAGCATTGCCCAATGAGGGGAACGCCCCGGTGCCCGGCGAGAGGAAGAGAATGCAGGGGGATCCATTGGACGGGCAGCCGGAATTCAAGAAGGTTAAGGTAGAAAAGTCTAGGGTCGACCCGGCAGCTCTGACTCCGGAAACGATGGAAAACCCTCGAGCTGGAGGTGAGGGGGAGAGTATCTTCCCGGCGGCTCCCGAGGAGCGTTTAAACTTGACCGATCCCTGGGCCGTTGGGACGAAGTCTTCTGAACCGGAGCTTGATGCCGCTGTGGTTCAGCTTCGTGGCGGGGAGGCCATGGACGGGGTATCAAGTACTACCCCCGAGTTACTGGCGGCCAGGATTCTCCTCGAGTCGAGGTGCTCTTGATAGGCAGTTCGGAGGGGCCCAGCCCCGAGGTTCTGGGCGGACAAGGGGTGGATCATGCCAACACCGTGGTCGTGAATGATTCTCCTGAGGGAATGGCTCTACCACCTCGAGGTGTGCCGGATGGTCCGCATGAAGAGCCTCCCGATGTAGGGGCACTAGTCGGAAGCGGAGATGCGCCCGAGACACTGCCAACAGTTCCTGGGGAAGTCCCTTAGATTGATGTGTCACTTGTTTTTGGCGAAATGGGCAGACTTTGTGAGAGGGTAATTTTTGCTAACTCTATCCGCCGCCCTGGGTTGCTTCCGATCTTTGGTTTTTCTAACTTATCTTTTTTCGTGGCCCCAGGTCAAGGCGCTTTATAGCCAGGTTTTCATTCGATACCAGGTTGAGGTGACCCGTCGTGAGCGTGAGAAAGCCTATCTTACCGAGTAGGTTTATCCATCATTTGTTTACTATTTTCTGATTTTTGTTAGTTTTCAGTGCATTAGCATTTTGTACCTGCTTTGTGCAGTAGGAGAAGGAAAGTGCTTTGCTGAAGGAGGAGCTTCGGGCCAGAGATGCCGAGATTTCCGAGCATAGACGGTACATAGGGAAATAACTTTTGAGAGGGACACCCTCCAGGGGAAGGTGACCTCAATTGGGCGTCAGCTCCAGCACGCGAAGGAGGACAGCGATAAGTACAGAGGTCTCCACATCCGGGCTGGTAGCTGCACTTTCTAGGATCAAAGCTGAAGCCGAGGTGCTTGTATCTTTGCATTGGGAGGAAACTATTGCCTCAAGCGCTCGCATTGAGAGGGCATATGGGAAGGCTAGTCCGAGATTAACTCGAGCTGTGGCTCGTGCTTTGTTGGAACCTCGAAAGTAAACCTCTGGAGGTGCACCGGGCGGCAGCTCAGGTGGTGCTGAGGGTGAATCCTCAGAAAGGGAAGATGCCGTTGAGAAAGGGTCGCTGGAGGACTTGTAGTTATCAGGGTGCAACCCTTGGTGGAGCCATTGAGGATGTAGGCTTGATGATGGATTAGGATTCTTTCTATTTGCCTCTTCGTATATAATATTTTCATATTTACATATCTTCCACCATGTCGGTGAAAATGGCCATCATACACCTCTGGAATGTAGTCGGTACATTACACAACCCGAATGGCATCCTAGAAAAGGCAAAGGTACCATATGGGCAAGTGAAGGTAGTCTTCTCCTGGTCTTCCAGAGCAATCAAGATTTGGTTGTACCCAGAATACCCATCCAAGAAACAGTAGTAGGCATGCCCAGCAAGTCGATCAAGCATCTGGTCAAGGAAAGGTAATGGAAAGTGATCCTTGAAGGTCACTTTGTTCAGCGTGCGGTAATCCATGCACACCCTCCATCCAGTGACTGTCCGGGTAGGAATTAGTTAAATTTGCGCATTTGTCACCACAGTCATACCACTCTTCTTCGGCACACATGCACTGGCGAAGTCAAAGAACTGTCAGAGATGGGGTACACAACACCAGCATCCAACCACTTGATCACCTCCTTTTTCATAACTTCTTGCATTGCCTCGTTCAACCTTCTTTGATGTTCCATGGAGGGCTTTGCATCATCTTCAAGAATAATCTTGTGCATACAAAAGGCGGGGCTTATTCCCCGAATAACAGCTAAAGTCCATCTAATTTCCTTCTTCTGCTTTTGGAGCACCGCCAATGTGGCATCTACCTGCATGTTAGTAAGACAAGAGGAAAGAATAACTGGCAAAGTTGAACTAGGGCCTAAGAATTCATACCTGAGATGTGGAGGCAAGGGCTTCAACTCCAACACCGGAGGTTCCTCAATTGAGGGCTTTGTTGGTGGAGTCTTCCTATTCTCAAGATCCAAAGTGAGCTTCTGAGGCTCATAACAGTAAGAGCCCATTCCATGTAAAGCATTGACACACTCCACCCGGCCTTCATCCTCATCGTCATCAAGACTCAACAAAACCGCCTCTAGAGGGTCCTCCACATTGATCATTGCACTAGTATTATCAATTATCACTACCGTGACAAGATCCACAAATGAGCACACTTTAGTACAGTTGGCCTGCTTCATTGACTTACACACATGAAAGACCACTTTTTCATCACCCACTCGAAAAGTGAGTTCCCCTGCTTCCACATCAACTAAGGCCTTCCCAGTAGCAAGGAAAGGTCTTCCCAAAACTATAGGCACCTCAAAATCGACCTCACAATCGAGAGTCACAAAATCAGTTGGCAAGACGAATTTGTCCACCCGGACGAGAACATCATCTATTATACCCAAGGGCCTCTTCATCGATCTATCTTCCATTTGCAACCTCATGGAAGTCGGCCTTGGTTGTCCAATACACAAAGTCTTGAAAACTGAGTAGGGCATCAAGTTGATACTCGCCCCCAAATCACATAGAGCTTTAGCAAAGTCCGCACTTCCAATAGTGCAAAGAATGGTGAAAGCACCGGGATCTCCAACTTCGGAGCCATTGAATGCACTATAGCACTAACTTGGTGGGTCATCTTGATAGTTTCACAGTCCATGGATCTTTTCTTTGTCACCAAATCATTCATGAATTTAGCGTAACCAGGTGTTATCTCTAAAGCCTCCACCAATGGTACATTAATGGATAAGCTCTTCATCATGTCAATGAATTTTTTAAACTGGTTCTCATTTTTCTGCTTCGCGAGCCTTTGAGGATAAGGTGGAGGTGGCCTTGGCAAAGGAGCCTTGGCTTTAGGCACAACCGCTTCTGGCATATCTATTACGTGTTCCTTAGACGGGTTCACGTCATTCTGAGTTTCCACCTCAGTATCTTTGATATCAATCCTCGCTTCTTCATTCACGTTCTCATCAATCACATTCGCAACCACCAAAGGGACCTCGTCCTCTTGCAACTCAACTTCATCACTCAAAATTTCTTTTTGGTTGGAGGCATTTACATCATTGCCTCGTCCACTTCTTGTAATTACCACCATTGCTTGCCCGGTATGGTTCCCACCCTTCAGGTTGACTACCGTATCACTAGGTAGAGCTCCTTTAGGGTGAGTATTCAAGGATTGTGAGATTTGGCCTAGCTGAACCTCCAAGTTCCTGATTGAGGTATTATGGGATGCCAACTGAGCATCTGAGTCAGCATTCCTATTCATCATCTGTTCAAACATCATTTCAATTCTCCCCATGTCATTGCTGGATGAACTAGGACCTTGGGATGAGAATGGGAGTGGATTGTTCGGTTGTTAATACATTGGGGCCTTTGAAAGCCTTGCCCCCGATTTCCCTGATTATTATCATTTTAACCACCCTGATTATTGTTTCCACCCCAGTTGTTGTTGTTGTTACTCCAGTTTCCCTGATTGTTCTGATTGTTGTTCTGGTTGCCCCAATTAGGATTTTGATTGTTGTTCCCCCAATTATTGTTTCCTTGTTGTTGATTACTCCAATTATTGTTCCCTTGTTGTTGATTACCCCAATTGCCTTGGGATCTCCATTGTTGTTGCTGGTTGGAAGAATTTCCCATTTGGCCTTGATAATTGTTCACGTATTGCACTTCTTCATTCTGCTCTTCATACCCATCATCTTGGAACCCACCACAATCTTAGTTGTATTGATCCGAATTCCCTTGGTTCTGTTGCCCTCTTTGTCTTCTTTTGTTCACTAACATGTTGACACCCTCCATAGAATTCACTTGTCGTGGAGCTTGAACCTGTTCTAACTGTGCCTTTGCTAGCTGGTTCATAGTTGTTGTCAGTTCTGCTATTGCCAGCCCATGATCATGGAGCTCTTTGTCCAAGTGAATGATCGTGGGGTCACCCTGTGGCACATTTGCTCTACTTTGCCAAGCGGAAGAAGTGTCCGCCATCTCATCCAATATCTCACAAGCTTGATCATACGGCGTGTTCATGAAGTTAACCCCAGCTAGTTGGTTCACTATGCACTGATTTTTGTGTTAATGCCTCGGTAGAATGTCTGTTATATCATCGCCTCAGTCATATTATTGTTAGGGCATTCCTTAACCATGGTCCGGTATCGCTCCCAAATTTCATGCAATGGTTCATTGGGCTCCTGTTTGAAAGCTAAGATTTCATCCCTCAAAGTTGCCATGTGCCCCGGTGAGAAAAGTTTTGCAATGAATTTATCCGCCAACTCTTCCCATGTATGGATGGAGTGGTTAGGGAGTCTCTCCAGCCAGTCTAGTGCCTTCCCTCGAAGAGAGAAAGGGAATAGTCTCAACCGCAAAGCATCCTCGGACACGTGGGTTTGCTTGCTCCCCCAACATATATCAACAAAACCCTTGAGGTGCTTGTAAGCATTTTTATCGGGAGCACCCGTGAAATATCCTCCTTGCTCCAGCAAGGTCAGCATCACATTGGTAATTTGAAAATTGCCTGCCCGGATCCGGGGTGGGACAATTGCACTGGCATATCCTAGGTTGTGAAGCACCTGAGGGGCCACTCTTGGAGGTGGCGGGGGAGAGTCTGGAATATTATCATTGGCATTAGCATTAGCCCGGCGGCCTCTCCGTTGTCCTTGAGGTACAAGTGGCACCTCATCCTCACCGAAGTCATCGACCTCCTCCCCCGGGATCACATTTCCAAGAGGGTCATTGTTGTTGTTTGCCGCCATTTTGTACCTGAATTGGCATCACACACAGATGAGTATCACAGAAGAAAACAAAAAAATACACAAAACAATAGAGACAGATAGCCAAAACCATTAGCTCCCCGGCAACGGCGCCAAAAAGTGATCGGTGCCAACCCTGCACCACTATGGAGTGGCGAGAGTAGTCGATGCAGCTTTTACCCGAAAAGGTCGGGATCGAATCCACAGGGAGCTAGAACTGGGAATTGGATTCCTATCTACACTAGCAATGCGTAATGTTCTTAATTACGCTTACGCTTCCAATCATAATTGTTCTTTTGATTACATCCACTTTATACTACTGAGATGCCAAATTAATCTAAGGATAATTGCTTGAAAGGTTTTCTAATAGGTAACGAGGCACTAGGGAAGTGACTTCCCCTAGGTGAATACTTGACGGGATCTAGAATCTAAGGCAAAGTTCCTATGTTTTGGATTGCGATATAGCCAAATGCACTACGCTACTCACTCTATACCTCTCGGTAGCTTGAGTGACTTTTCCCAAATTGGCTTTCTCAAGACCAATTGGGTGTCGAAATTATACAAGCAATGTAGGCTCAAGTTTGGTATTACTATCTCTAGATTTAACCCTTTAATTGGGGCTATCAATCTCTTGAGTATGCCCCAATTCCTTGTTGGACTGATTACATAGACTCAAGCTCTCTTTCTCAAGAAGAGTTCAAGTCAAATAGGCACGAATTAGTGTTTGCAACCACTAACCCAACATACAAAACACAAATCAGTCCAAATATCAACCACCCATAAACACCTATGCCTTAGAACACAAGACCCATCAAATACCCCCACTAGGGTTGAGCCACAACCCTAGCTAATGGGTCTAGCTACTCATAATAATCGAAGAAAACATGAAATTAGATGAAGAATAACCCATATGATTTGATTACAAACTAAGATAATGAAGATTCAATGTTAAAGCAGCTCCAAATTACTCAAAATGGAACAAAACAGTCGTTCAGGTGCTCAGCTAAAAGTTAGATTACAGAAGATACCCTAAAAATGTGAAAAGAAAGTATTTATACTAGGCCAAATTTTCTTGAAAAAATACCTTTGCGGAGGTACCGCGGACCGCGGAAAATGCACCGCGGCCGCGATGAAACTTTTGGCTTAACTTTTTGGGTCTCTGATTCTGTCCACCGCGGTCCGCACAAAATGTACCGCAGCCGCGGTGGCTTCACTGCGGTCCGCATGAAGTGGTTTGCGGCCGCAGTGGTTTCCAACAGTTGAAATCCCAGCTCTCTGAATCTCTGCTCCACGGATCGCATAAATCGATTGCGGTCGCGGTTAGGCTACTGCGATTCGCATAAAATGGTTTGCGGCCGCAGTGGTTTCCAGCAGTTGAAATCCCAGCTCTCTGAATCTCTGCTCCGCGGACCGCATAAAATCGATTGCGGCCGCGGTGAGGCTACTGCGGTCCGCACAAAATGGTTTGCACCCGCAGTGCTTCAGCTTCCAAAATTGCACTTCTCTGAATCTCCTCACCGCGTACCGCACTAAATGCATTGCGGCCGCGGTGGCTCTGTTGCAGTTGTGCTTTGACTTGTTCTTGGTATTTGTGCATGTCTCACTCCTTTTTGAGCTGATTTTTGACTCTTGTCACTTTCTTGACCAAACCCTGCAAACAAGTACAACATGTAAGCCTTTTGGGACTATTTGTATTTTTTTTAATCAAAACTCAAGTTAAAAGGAATATAAAATGAACCAGAATCCCTAGTTATCAATGAGCAAAAGGTTAACGTTTTGGGCTTACATCTTGTGAAGATATTTATGAGTTGTTGCAGCTGGATGGGGTCGATATAGTGTGTATATGCGTGAATCGGGTCTTAAAAGGAGTCCTGGATGTCGAAATTTTTTTCTAAGGCTTAGCGGTCAAGGTTGAAGAAAGTATCTTCAGTCAAGATTGTGTTAATGGACTTTTATGGATTGAGGTAACGTGGGGTCACACGTGGGTATGTTTATGCTGAGATTAAATATTTATTTGATGGGTTTGAAACGACTCTTGGCACGTCCGAGAATGAACGTATGTTTTAGTACGGGAGAATGTAATGACTCGATCGGTCGTTCTGAGCTTTGGCATTTTGTTCGGTTGTGTGAGGTCTTGATTAGCGGCATATGATATATTACGACTTGTATTTATGGTTGGTTTCGATGTTCGGGATTAATTTGGAAGAGAAATTTTCATATTTGGAAGCGTTAAGTTGAAGAGTTGAACAAGGTTTGACTTTTATGTAAAAGGACTCAGATTCATATTTTTATGATTCCAATAGGTTCATATGGTGATTTTGTACTTGGAAATATATCCGGATTTCGATTTGGAGATTCCTAGGTTGATTTGGCTCTTGTTGGCAAAAGCTGACAATTTGAAGGTTTAGAAATTTTCTAAGTTTGATCGAGAGTTGATTTTGTGGCTAACGGGTTCAGATTTTTCTTTTGGGACTTGGAATAGGTCTGTTTTGTCATTTAGAACTTGTTTGAAAAGTTTGGTCTCATTCTGAGTTGGTTTGAGAGGGATCAGACGACTAGTTGTGATTTTAGCGATTCTTCAGTTTCATTATGAATTTGATGTGTTTTGGTATTCGTTTCGTGGTTTCGGATGTTATTTTGATGATCCAAGCGCCCGACAGAGTTCATATGAGGTTTATGTACTTGATAGTATAATTGGACGGGGTCACGAGGTCCTCGAAAAAGTATCGAAATGGTTTCGGATGGTTTTGCTAAGATTGAGTATGCTGGTTCTGGTATTCTTGCATTTGCGATGAGGAGATCAAAAATGTGACCATCGCATTTGCGAAGGTGGTGGTTGTAATTGCGATTCTGGGCTGCTGGTAAGGAACCTCGCATTTGCGACGGTAGCATTGCATTTGCGAATGCTAGGCGACGGGATCCTGTTAGGGGTCGGTTTTTGCGAGCTTTTGTTCGCTTTTGCGGAGGTAGCATTTGTGAACGTCTGGTCGGAAATGCGACATCTACCGCTTAACATATAGTTCGTATTTCGGGACTTAGGCTTATTTTATCATATTTTTTTGGCCCTAGACTCGGTGGGAGGCGATATTTGGAGGTGTTTTCACATATAACTATTGGGTTAGTGATTTTGACTTAAATTTTGATATTTTAACATGCTTATTTATGAAACATTTAATCCATGATATTTGAAGAGAAGTTTTGGGCATTTTTTATATATTTTGAAACATAAAAATTTGGGATTTGGGAGTCGATTTGGACTCGGGTTTGAAAACCAAACACATATTCGGACTCGTGGGGTAATGGGTAATCAAGAACTACCCTTCGATTCGGGTTTTGACCGCACGAGCTCGAGATTGACTTTGTTGAGTTTTGGGAAATATGTAATGATCTTATCTTTTTCAATTGAAATTTAATTCTCTTGCCTTGTTTGATGTTATTAAGTTATTTTTTGCTAGATTTGTGCTGAGCAGAGGTGAATTTTAAAGAAAACGTATTTCTAGAGTATTGATTTAGGGCTTTTGAGGTAAGTATCTTGCCTAGCTTTGTATGGGAAATTACCCCTAAGGAATTGGCTTAATTGCTTATTTGTGATATGTGTGAACGACCTGTACATGAAGTAACGAGTATGTACTCGGTCATACATGTGAATTATTGCCGGATTTTACCCGAGGTTTCTCTTATTACCTTATTTTGATTAAGAGATTTTTGTACTACGTGTTTTTACTTTTGTTGTTTACTTGAGCTTATGTTCCATGCTAGAGATCATGTTTAAGTATGGAATTACCTTAACTGGCCAAGTTGGGAGTTGGCTAGACTGTTGCTAATTTGAGTTGGCCTTCATGCTTATATGTTGAACACCTATCCGCATTTCCTTATTGAATTTGTCCTTGTGCAAATTTATGTCTTGATGACAATTATTGGCATATTATGTTGTTATTATTATGGCACATGTGTACTTGTTGGGCTAATTGTTTGGGTATTGGTACGAGGTTTTTGTCATGCTATTATTATTATTGATATAACACATTTGGCGAGACAAGGCGGCCTATATATCAGGTATGCATGCCAGACAAGGTTGGATGATTTGTTAATACACGTCTCGCGAGATAAGACGGGCATTTAATTTACTGTTGCGCATTCAGTGAGATAAGGGTGGCTATGTCAGAATGATATATGATGTTTTGGGGGCGTTTTATTGATGATATTTATGTGGTGGCTAAAAGGAGTTACTCTTGTTTGTGCTTATAACTTCTCTGTGTGTGTCATGCATTTTTACATGATTTGTTGTGTGCCTTCTAACATGTCAATCTATGCCTCTGTTATTACTTTATGATTTGGTTGCAAGGATGGATTCACCTACGTGGAGTTATTATTTCAT
Source organism: Nicotiana attenuata (assembly GCF_001879085.1). Lineage (NCBI taxonomy): Eukaryota > Viridiplantae > Streptophyta > Magnoliopsida > Solanales > Solanaceae > Nicotiana > Nicotiana attenuata. The sequence continues at coordinate 192,173 of NW_017670427.1, forward strand.
ATTCGGTTGAGTTTTCAGTAGTGTAACTGTTTGAAATAAAAAGAAAGTTATGATCATGCATTACTATATTGATTCTTGAAAGGTTCTCTTGAACGTGTTTCTTGGAAATTGATACGGAACCGGAGTATTATTGTGGCTTGAGGTCTTTACCGTGCAAGTGTGACTTATATTGTGGCACGAGGTCCTTGCCGTGCGGGGCGTGACTTATGTTGTGGCACGATGTCATTTCCGTGAGAGGGTGATTGATAATGTGGGCGCGAAGCGTCATATTGTGTGCGATTCTGTTTGATGACTCGTTGTTAAAACTAAGCCTTTAATTGTATTAAACTATTATCACTTGTTCTGATGAGATTATAGTTATTGCCTTCTGTTATTCTTCCTGTTGCCAGTCTTTGATACAAGTGAGTGTCTTGACTTGAACCTCGTCACTACTCCACCGAGGTTAGTCTTGATACCTACTAGGTACCGATTGTGGTGTTCTCATACTATGCTTCTGTACATTTTTGTGCGGATCCAGGCACTTCAAATTGTCTTGGCTATTACACTACTAGAAATTCGGCCAAAATCGAACGTGGCCGACCAACTTCGGTCGGTCGGTTTTTCAAAATATTTTATTTTTCAAATTTTTTATACAAAACCGACCAACATCGGTCGGTTGTTTGTGCGCAAAAATGCGGGAACTATTTTTGCGTCCCCCAAAATTTATTTTTTAAGAAATCAACCAACTTTGGTCGATTTTTCATGTAAAATAAATTAAAATTAATATTCAAATAATCGACCGAATCAAGATGTTATTCCAATCGGTCATTTTAAAAAATCAATCGAGATCGATCAGTAATTTTATTTTTATAATAAAACCGACTGAAATAAGTCAGTTATTTTCGCACGAAAATACAATTAAAGAGTACAAATAAAATAAACTAAAGTGTTAAACCGAAATGTACCAATAGTCTAGTGGAAGAATACCACCACAGTACAGACCCTGGTTCGATTCCCAGACGGTGCATTTCTAGTTACATAATAAAAAATACCGACTAACTTCGGTCGGAAAATACTAAGGGTTTCTAATGGGTGGGCCGGGCCGGGCTGGGTAGGAAAAATTTGGAACCGTACGGGTTGGGAACTGGGCCGGTTACGGGTTTGGGCATACCGGGTTTAACGGGTTCGGGTTCATCCAGGTAAAAAAATGAACCGTAAGGGTTATGGGTACAAGGGGCCGAGCCGGGACGGGCCGGGTTAGTGTAATTTTTAGTTTTTCTTTTTTTGTATTTTGTGTAACTATTGTAAGTTATATTAACATAAAGAAAAAATATAAAGAATACAATGAAGATGGGAAAAAATTGCACCTATAAATTGCAAGTGCTACATTTATTTCAAAATTACAAAATTAAAGTTCGCATTTAACAAGTAAATTAATGAAAAAAGAGTAAAACTAAATTTTCATGCATAATAATACTTCAAATTAATCTAACAACTATAACATTAAGCATAAATACGTCTAATAATTTTAAAATGACACAAATTGTGTCAAATCAACTTAAATACGAATTTCTGGAGGACGCTCGAGACGACTCTTCATATGCCTCCTTAAAGAGCATGTGCCACACTTTGGACGAAGATTTAAGACTCGACCACAGTTCTTGCACTTTACTTTCTGAACTTCTTCATTTTCTTCTACCACCTCAAAGTGTTCCCAAACATATGAACGCACTCTAGAAGTACGGGGCATGATTTAACTTGAATTGAGAATTTGAGTTTGAGAAATGAGAGATGAGTGAAGAAATGAAGAAGAGGGGGGTGTATTCATAGTTTTTCAAAGGGCTAATTAGGTAATTACAAAAGGTGTTTATCTTTTTAAAAAAAGCCCAAAAATGAGCTATTTGTGCAAATCTGCCGTTGGGCAACGACCCTAGGGCCAAAAGACCGTTGCCAACGGTCAGAAAAAGGCAGGACCTATAATAAAAAGGAATTTAATGTAGTCGTTATACCGGTCTGGGTCGGTCCGGTCCGAGCCGGTTAACCGATTCTACAGTAAAAATTGTTGACCAGGTTTGACCGGGCCGCTTAACCGGTAGCCCCAAGGTAAACGGACCAACCCGCTTACCCCATTAACCAAGCCCACCCGGCCCCCTTTCTACCGGTCCGAGCCGGTTCCGGTTTCAACCGGTCTGGACCGGTCCGAAAACGGGTTGACCCGGCCCGTTAGACACCCTTAGAAAATACCAACCTACTTCGGTCGGTTTTCTTGGAAGATTTTTCTTTTTTGGTCGTTTGTGATATGCTTACTTAGTTTTGGGAACTAGATGTCATCACGGCCCTTAAGGTAGAATTTTGGATGGTGACATCAATGCACTTGGCCCAACATTTCTAGCGCAATGTAGCATATCGGAGTGACGGGGTAACGCGCCTGCCTCGCATTGATTCGTTTGCCATCTCTATGACAACATAGGTGAAGACTTTGTCAAGCTTACTTACGCTGACATAATTTTCCTGCATATCGTGTGTTTACCCTCAAATTCGGATAACAAAATCTGTAAGTGGTTTTAAGGATACATGGATTAATTGATACAAAGAGATAAACTAAATTGCAATTGAAATAAAATATGATAAAGTAAATTCAAACCACACGAATTAAACAGTTATAGCCTTGAGAGGTGGGCTACCCTTGAACAATGTGTACTTCGATCACTGTCAAGACACAATTGAATAAGAACTTCAAAGGGAAAACATTGTATTTATTCGGAATGCGTGTAATGTATCCTTTTACAAGTAATCAAACCCCCTTTATACTGTTACACCCCATATTTTCATACGTAAAAGTGCATCGTAAGTAAACTAATGTAAGACCAAAAATGAGATCATCTTTAAAAGTATATAAAGTTATTTATCATGTTACCTCAGATGTTACATATATTGGAGATCATGAACAACAACTACAAAGAGGGTTGGAAGGTTTAGAAGCTAAGAAATTGAAGAAAATAATATTTCGTCGAAAGTCGACAAGTTGGGAATGTTATAACATGTAATTTTGGGGTAAGACTAGGGTGCTTAACATGATAAGGAGGTTATGTTATGAGTTATGTTAGTCGTATAATACTCATATGTGATGTTTTGAAGTCAAGCGAGTTATGGAACAAAAATCGATGAAAGTCATCACAAGTTATGTTCATATGTTTTACTGAAATTTGGGTCAAATGTAACTGCAATTTTCTCCCAATATACTAAGAGTTACGGGGCGTTCCACCCATCAAATTGAATATCTATGAGTCTATTTCTAACGCATTAAATTGTTTTACAATACGACACATATATATATATATATATGTGTCGTATTGTAAAACAATTTAATGCGTTAGAAATAGACTCATAGATATTCAATTTGATGGGTGGAACGCCCCGTAACTCTTAGTNTTTTATATATATATATATATATATATATATATATATATATATATATATATATATATATATATATATATATATATATATACTGTGCAGACTGCTAGGTGACAAGTAGGTGTGTCACCTACTTGCTTAAATGACAGTCCAAGAATGGGCAGTTCCGATCGTCGAAAGAGAACTTTTGAAGGCCTATTTATTTCATATAATACACTGATAAGAGGGCACAATAGCCAGACCTAAACCCCTGCAAACATCCTCCTAAAAATTGAACTAAAGTTGAATTTCTCTCCTTTTCAAGTTCTAGTTGGGGGAAAAACCTTGAGTTTGAAGAACAAAGATAGAAGCTGAGTTATTCAACAACTAGGGTAAGTTTACTGCTCTCTTTCACCTGTTTTTTCTGCTGGATATGTGTTCAATATCGTTCTATAATTGTAAGAACTCACGGGGCAGTGATTGGAAGTCGTGAGTTCGAGATATCACTTGTAGCGGACTGTTTTGTTGACTGTTTTGTGTTGTTGTTGCATTGCATGTTTTACTACTGTTTTATGGAGTTTTAAAGGAGGAAGGGTGTGGAGAATCACCACATAAATGTTGGGTGCTGAGCTGGTTGTTCGTCGTAACATTTTCGGGTCGTTTGACACTACTACAATGGTCATTTTGTGTATGAAGAGATAAGGGTGTGTTGGGTTGTTTTGTAGTATTTTATGGTGTGCATAAGGTTGGAAAATAATGTATATATGTTGTTATTGTTGTGTTCTTGTTTTTTTGGTGTTATCTTGAATTTGGAGGAAGTAAGGATTATAGGGGAGATGTTGCCCGTTTTAATAAAAATTAAGCTTGCCTTTCGTTGTGTGATAGTTGTACCTTTCGTAACTTAATGATAGCATTATTATCATTGTTTTAGATTAAGGCGAGAAGAGAAGTTCAACTTGGTGATTGGAAAGATTGTGATAAGGTATGTTAAGGCTAAACCTTTCCTTCATTTTGGTATGATCCCGTAACTATATGGGTTTGATAACGAGGCATAAAGAGAAGTTCTTATAGCTGAATTTATGTACATTATCCTAGTCTCATAAGCTACAGTATTCTCCCTTATCGGAACTTCATATTAAGTTTAGTTTTGTCTTCTTTCAGCCAAGAGAGCAGATAGTCTATATATATATAGTATTACAGTATTTTCACCACCATCGCCTATGAGTAATGGTAAGTTATATACTGAGCCTACTGTGGCCGAGCTCCTATGAGTGATCCTAGAATGGCCGGGATACATAGCCTAGTATGGCCAAGCACCTATGAGTGAGCCTACTACGGCAGAGCAGTTACACATACCGAGCCTTATAGGGCCGGACAGCTATTTTACTTACTATATTGAGAGAGATGAGTCAGTATCAGCAGGTAAGCATATTCTCAAATTATATTTGACTCCCGGGTACTATTAGTTATCATATTATAAATTATGTTTCAGCTTTCAGTTATTCTGTTGCGTTATATACTCGGTACATTATTTCGTACTGACGTCCCTTTTGCTGGGGACGCTGCATTTCATGTCTGCAGGTCCTGATAGACAACTGGATAGACCTTCCTAGTAGACAAAGTCAAACATCAGCTTCGTTGGTAAGTTCCACTTCCTCGGAGTTACCAGTTCTATACCTTGGTGTCCATTTTATATATACATGTTAGATGGGTAGGTCGAGGCGTTGTCCTGACCGTGATACAGTCAGCTATCCCTAGAGGCTTGTAGACAAGTCATGTACATTTTTATATCAGTATTGTGGCTTTACCAGACCTATGTAGATATTTAGTTTGGTATTGTTGGTTGTATATGTTATTTTCAGATGATTCAGGATATGGGCTCATCTGCCTAAGTTGAAGGTTAACCCTCTAGAATTCACAATTATAGAGTGGTACGCTCGGGCCGAGTATGGACTGCGTGCCAGCCACACCTCTTCAGGGTTGGGGCGTGACATATATAGTAGAGGAGTCCTACTTTAGGTACAATTATATATGAGGTGAAAATCTCCTGATTTACTGATTTGCAGGTTCCTTACTGATACGTGCCGAGATTCCCGCCGTAATACCCGGCCGGTTCCGGATACTTAGGCCTTCTGTTGTTTTGATCTTCTGTTGGTTATACTAGCAATATTACCTCGAGCTTGTTCGGGGTTAGGGTCGACTCAGGGATCATGGACCCGATGTTCTCGAGGACGGGCACTCTGACCTCGTGTTCCGGTTCGAAGAGACTCGGGGTCGATATTCAATTCTTTAGGCTCCAAGCCTGATCGGTTATGTAGTGGATGAGCCCGATTTTAACCGTATACGGACAGTCCCCTCGTTTTTCAGAGAGTAAACGATGAGAACCGATATGATCTTCTGATTCTCAACTCGATATTCCGTGTCAGAAATGACAAAATGGATGAAACATCTCGTCAGTCACGTCTTAATGGTATTAAATGCTTGTCAGTTGCTGGTCAGCCACTCCTGGATTAGAACCATCATTTCGAATTTGAACCGTCATTTAGAAACTATAACTAGCCTCTTCTTCATTCATTCAAGCTTTACATCCAAACATTCTCAACTCTTGTTCCTTTGAAATCTCTGCATTCTCTAGCACTTGTATTCTGATTTATAGAGATCTTTGTAAGAACTTTCGCTTGCCTTCATTACAAATCAAGTATATCCATTTAACTTTCTCTTTTTCATCTTTTTCCCTCCATTTTAAAGGAAATGGTAAAAACATCAAAAACAGTTCATAAAAAAAAAGCTACTTCTACATCATGGTCGGCTGCCAAGAAAATTGTTCTGCATATTGCTGTCGAGGTACCGGTAGTAGAACTCCCCTTGAGCACGTTCATACCAGGTGGTTGCTTGGTTTCTGCTGAATTCAAGATTGAGAAACTTCCATCCGTACATGGCCGGTGTGAGAAGGTATCAACGTATATCTGCTCGATCACTGAAGAAATTCTCCCAACGGTCAAAAAGGACTGCAACTGGGCTGATAAGGATGTGGTGGTTCTAGGGCCCAAGGAAGATATCACCACGTACGTCAATGGATACTTAAGTATTTACACTCATCCCTTTATGCTGGGCCCATTGGACCCGATTATTATCCTGTTCTGCAAAAGATATAAGTTATGCCTCGGCCAAATTCACCCTTCATTCTAGAAGATCGTGATCCTCTTCCGGTTCTTCGTGAGAAAAATCTATGGATGCTCGTTCACCGTCGACCACCTTATGCACCTATACATTCCCCGACGCATTTCCATTCAACCTCTCTGCGATCAGTTCATTCTTGTGGTAAATTTCCCAGGACGGATCGGGTTCAATTCTGCTCGGTGCGCAGCATTGGTTTTGTAACTGAGCTATCACCGCCTGTTAGGCTTATAACATTTTGAAGATCATTCATAAATTGATCCTGTCTCCTCCATTGTTTTGATTATTCTGTGCCGTCGATCGGGCCCCACCATGAATGCTATTGTCGGGGTCGGTAGGCAGGTTTGTGTCAATAGTCAGATGCGAGCCAGCGTCCAACGGGTCCGCGATCGGAATTCCGATGGGATCAACGGGCAGTACCTCGTTACCGGGTGTTATGTTGTTATTTTCACCGTAGTGAGCGGACTCATTGTCAGTAGGCAGCGGTGCTAATTGTGATTTTGATATTTTGAACTTTAACCTGAAATTAGAGACACTTCAAAGAACAAGTATAAAGTAGTGTGTGTTATGGAAATTTGTATCAAACAACCACTATTATCCTTAGCCCCACGGTGGGCGCCAGACTATTTACCCTCAACATTGGATAATAATTAAATTTGTAAGTGATTTTAGGGGTACGTGGATTAAATTGATACAAAGGGATAAATTAAATTGAAATTGAGATAAAATATGATAAAATAAATTCAAACCACACGAATTGAAAAGTTATAGCCTTGGGAGGTGGGATACCCTTGAACAAATTGTACTTTGATCAAGTCAAGACACAATTAAATAAGAACTTTAAAGGAAAAATAATAGTATATTGTTTATGAATGTGTGTAATGTATCCCTTTACAAGTAATGAGACCCCCTTTATATAGTAGGGGACTCCTACTTTAGGTAAAATTCTTTATAAGGTAAAAATCTCCTGATTTGCTGATTTGTCGGTTCCTTATTGATACGTGCCTAGATTGCCGCTGTAATACCCGATCGGTTCCGGATACTTCGGCCTTCTGTTATTTTGTTCTTTTCTTGGTTATGCTGGCAATATTACCTCGGTCTCGTTCGGGGTCAGGGTCGATTCATGGATCATGGACCCGATGTTCTCGAGGACGGGAACTCTAACCTCGTGTTCTGGTTCGATGGTATTAAATGCTTGTCAGTTGTTGGTCGGTCACTCCTGGATTTGAACCTCCATTTGGAAACTATAAATACCCCCTTCTTCATTCATTCAAACTTTATATCAACACCTTCTATGATCTTGTTCTTTAGAATCTCCGCATTCTCTACCACTTGTATTATGAATTCTGGAGATCTTTGTATGAACTTTCGCTTGTATTCATTCTAAATCAAGTGTATCCCTTTAACCTCCTCTTTTTCATCTCCTTCCATCCATTTTAACTGAAATGGCAAAAAATTTGAAAATAGTTCCTCAAAAAGAAGCTACATCTACGTCACGGTCGGTTGCCGAGAAGACTGTTTTGCGTATGCTATCGAGGAACCATTAGCGGAACCCCCATTGATCACGATCATACTAGGTGGGTGCTCGGTTACCGCCGACTTCAAGATTGAGAAACCTCCATATGTACCGGGCTGGTGTGAGAAGGTATGGAGGTATATCTGCTCGATCATTGAAGAAATTCTCCCCACGGTAAAAAAGGACTGCAACTGAGCTGATAAGCATGTGGCGGTTCCCGGGCCCAAGGAAGATATCCCCACCCACGTTGAGGGATACTTAAGTTTTTACTCTTATCCCTTTACGTTGGTCCCATTGGACCCGGTTATCATCAAGTTCTGCAAAAGATATGAGGTATGCCTCGGCCAAATTCACCTTTCATTTTGGAGGATCGTGATCCTCTTCCGATTCTTCGTGAACAAAATCGATGGATGCTCGTTCACTATCAACCACGTTATGCACCTATACAGTCCCCGACTCATCTCCATTTGACCTCTCTACGACCGGTTCTTTCCTGCGGGCGATTTGTAGGGACAGATCGGGTTCAATTCTGCTCGGTGCGCGGCTTTGGTTTTGTAACTATGCTATCACCGCATGTTGAGCATGTAACATTTTAAGATTATCCGTAGATTGATCCCGTCTCCTCCATTGCATTGAGTATTTTGTGTCATCAATCGAGCCTCACCACGGATGTTATTCTCAGGTTCAGTAGGCAGGTTGTGTCGATAGCCACATGCGAGTTAGCGTCCAACGGGTTCGGACTGGAATTCCGATGGGATCAATGGGCGCTACCTCGTTATCAGGGGCTATGTTGTTATTTTCACCGGGGTGGCCGGACTCATTGTCAGCATGCATGGGTGCTAATTGTGAGTTTGACATTTTAAACTTTAACCTTAAATTAGAGACACTTCAAAGAACAAGTGTAAAGTAGTGTGCGTTACGGAAATTTATATCAAATAATCACTGTTATCCTTAGCCCCACGGAGGGCGCCAAACTGTTTACCCTCAAAGTCTGATAACAATTGAATTTGTAAGTAGTTTTAAACATACGTGAATTTATTGATACATAGCGATAAACTAAATTGCAATAGAAATAAAATATGATAAAGTGAATTCAAACTACACGAATTGAACAGTTACAACCTTGGGAGGTGGGTTACCCTTGAACAAAGTGTACTTCGATCAATGTCAAGACACAATTGAATAAGAACTTTAAAGGAAAAATAATAGTATATTGCTTCTGAATGCGTAATGTATCCTTTTACAAGTAATCAGACCCCCTTTATATAGTAGGGGAGTCCTATTTTAGGTACAATTCTATATAAGGTTAAAATCTCCTGATTTGCCGATTCCTTATTGATACGTGCCGAGATTCCCGCCGTAATACCCGACTCGTCTCGGATACTTCGGCCTTCTGTTGGTCATACTGGCAATGTTACCTTGAGCTCGTTCGGGGTCAGTGTGGTTTCAGGGATCATGGACCCGATGTTCTCGAGGACGGACACTCTAACCTCGCGTTCTGGTTCGATGAGACTCGGGGTCGATATTCAACTCCTTACGGTCTGAGCATTATTGGTCATGTAGTGGATGAGCCCGATTTCGACCGTATACAATATATGTAGACTTGGTAATTAATAGTGCGACAGTATTCTTTTATTCAAGGAAGGAATATGTTACTGTTATTTCCAAGAGATTGCTAACTTGGATTTTTCTTCTCTCAAATTCATCTGAAAGCACATATTTTAACTTTGTTTTTAATACTTTTAAGATGATAAAACAATTCATTCCTTTCGAGCTTCAAGCCTCCAGAAAATATATGCCAACACGAAAAGTATGATGAATATAACAACAAAAATGAGGAACTTTCAAGAATCCTTCGGACAATGAAATTTGCTTGATGTTTCAGAATTTGGTAAGTTCGTCTTGGCCGCTAAACATGTACAATTGTTTCGATGTCACATTTTATTTCAACAATTAATCTACTATACCTCAATTCCAAATTAGAAAATGTTTACCGTGAAAATGGTAATAACAATTAAATTTTATTATGGGACTCTAAAAATACGTGATCTATTTTTATGCCGGTTGTTTAGTAGTTAGAGCAGTTGATGCTATGTGTGAGACTTAGAAATGAAATAAGAGTTAGGAATGGGGTGATAACCAAACCGATAGGTTGACAATGGGGGCCTCGAACTTGTCGATTCGGGGGCCTCGAGGTCGATTCCGGGGCTCGACTGTGAGCTATCGAAGGTGATCGAAGTATGACTAACAGTTATGATAAAATCAAAGAAGGCTCTTTATGACCAACGATAAGCAATAAATGATAAACAATAATGAAGATGACAAATGGAAGCAATAATATCAAGAGAATATGTAAGAGAGCAGAGAGAATGTTCTTGTATATTTCGTGTGGAGCAACTGAAGGAACCGGTGCTTACAAAATGACAAGGACTCCCTTTATATAGGAGGGAAATCCCAACATAGTACGAAATACATTGCATACATAGATATGGGGATGGGACAGTTGAATGACGCCCTTATTTGGGTTCAGAACAACCCATTAGACTATGTCAGTACTATTTGACTCAAAAGATTTTAGATTCTTCTTTTAAGCAAATCAATCACGGATGAAGGGGTAAATCTTAGCCGAAGATAATAAACTCTAGGATGTTAATGGAAAAAAAAGAGAGTGAGAGAGATCACAAGAAAGGAAAGGCAATAAAATTGTATATTCCACAAAAATTGTCTGCCCTTTACAAGACTCGAACCTATCTTATATAGAGAGAGATTTTCCTTAGTCATGAAAATGACGAATCAGGGACTACCTACTGCACCAAATCCGACGCTACTATGATGGCGTCACTCTTTCCACCTATGGGTCGTACCCCTATGCCGACTCGTAGGTTTTGGGTTGCTGGTCGTATTCGCTACGGCCGTGGTTGGTCAAATTTGGACCTATACAGTAGGTCCCTCCGTTCGTCGAGGTCGCAACGGGGTGCGTCCTTGATGAGCGGACTTGATGCCCTCCCTTAGGAGGAATTTGACTCACTGAGATATTACGACGTGATCAATGAGGGACGGTAGTCATATATGGCGGGAACCTAAGAGTGCACACTATCCCGGATGACGTCAGCCTTCGTATGCATCATCATTATGCGGGTTTTCGAGGCAACAGACTGACGGTTCGGCGCTTGGTTCCCTACACTGATTTGAAACCTGCCGCCTCGATTTTGGCACCACCCAACCCTATAAATAGATGAAGGGTTCAATTCCTTTGGAAAACTTTGGCCATTCTTGATAATTTTCTGGTCTTCTTCTTCTGCTCTCATATCCCCTTCGTTGTCATTCATGACCGGAAGTTCTCATATCTTTCATTCCATTCTCAGAGCTCGTTCCCTCTAAACAAAATAATCCCGAGATCTCATCGTGTTAACGAAGGGGTTCCTGAGGGCGCTCCGTCGAATGCAGCCCCTCTTTCCGACAGCGTAGAGGCGGAGGTAGAAGAGGGTGACAGCCCTCTTATAGTGGAGGCTCTACTACCGGGGCATCCCCTGTCTCGGAATGACTTCCCCAAGGATCCACCTCCTACTCCGAACCCTATGCTCTCTTAGATGGATCAGACTCACCTTGATGCCCTCCGCATAAAATACGGTATTCCCACCCGCGTAGAGATGATTTTGGCGGAGGGAGACTACGTCGACGTCCACAGGCCAGGATACTGTGCCTTTTATGAATACCCCTTTATGAGTGGTTACACCCTTCCCCTCTTTCCTCTAGCAGACGAGTTCTGCAGGTCTTATCATATTTGTCCGGCTCAGCTTACGCCGTATACATTAAAAGTGTTTCTGCTGCTGGCTAAGTATGCGGAATTAGCGGAGTGCGGCATCTCCGTTCATCATCTCCTGCATTTATTTTCACCCAGTTTCCTTAGGGGGACCATGGTGCACCTGAGACTCCGTGGTACGAAAGGGCTGGTGGTTGGGATCGATGACCGGGCAAGCCGTAAATTTTGGCATAAGTACTTTTTCATCAAGACCGAGCACGTTGTCTCTAACCCCACCGGCTTCCCAGAGCGGTGGAATAAAGCCCGTAAGTGTCGTACCTCACTGAATTCCCCCGTCTTCCCCACTCATCGTAACTTATGGTCATTTGTTATTACAACTATGGCTCGTCCTCCCCAGCCTGTCATTGGTCTCAGGAACTGGGTCGCTGGCCTGCTGCCCTATGCGGAGGAGACACGAACTTGGTCCGCTTTCGTACAACATTATGGTCCTAAAGTTTCCTCAGGTACATTTTTTTTACCTTGTTGGTTGTACGGCTTCGCTTAACCGTATAATTCTTTGTGACAACAGGCCGGGGAGCTTCTAGGCGAAGGGCACCAGTCCCGGCTTTCAGGCTACCCGTTGCTACCATGGTCACTCGCTACATCTTAAGCGAGTCGGTCCGGTAGGGTCGCCCTTTACTCCTTCAATCGGGGGGAAGGGTCTAGGACCGCGACTACGATAGAAGCGGCCTCGTTGGCACCGCCTCCGGGTCCTGTTGATGAATCTTCTAATGGCGACGAGCCATTAGAGAGAAAATAGAGTAGGTTGGAGCTGGGAAAGGTTGTGGCCACTGAGGCTGATGGAAATAGCCCCTCTCGGGCGGCTCCGGCGCCCGTTTTTATGGCTGATGCCATTAGGTCGGGGAGGTCACCCCGAGTGGAGAGAGTTAGACTGGGAGCCAGTCCAGTGCGTCCCGCTGAAGGGGGGGCATCGTCCCATGTCGGAGGAGCTCATGTGGAGGAGGGCGGATCGGGTTCTGAAGTTGCCCCGGAGGACATGGATGAGTTTTTGGGTCGCCACACCCGTGTGGAAGTGATGACGGATGGGTCCGACCGTCATGTGATAATTCCGGGAAGTTACAACTTGTTGCTGAATAGTGAGCAGGTTGCGTCGGCTCTTGCCCCTTTATGTGCCGCTCCTCAAAATGAAACTTTGGGGCGATGAGTGACGCGGAGTTATCTCGGAAGGTCGCCAGTATGGCCTTGCAGGTTGGTTCCCCTTCCTTTTCTTTATGTCGTATGGTTGGCACGATAAAGGCGTATTTTTCTAACTGTTTTTCTTTTGCTAGACCCTCGTCCTGGAGGTGGAAAGAGATCGTCGCGACCGAAGAAGGACGAGCCTCTATAAGAAGATGTCGTCGAGGTACCATCAGTACCGCGCTAAACATCGGGCGATGTACGACATCTATCAACAGGATCCCGATTTCCAGGTGTTTTGCGAGGGACTTAAGCAGCGGGAGGGCCAATTGGAACGTAGTATGGAGGAGCTGAAGGAGACGGACGAGGAGCTCGTGAGGGCTATCGCCTGTAACAGCGAACTGAAGGTCCTTCTTAAGGCGAAGGAAGACGAACTCGAACTGAGTCGAGGGGTAACGGCGGAGAATGCCGACCTGCAGCTGAAGGTAGCCGGCTTGAATGCCAGGCTGATTGCTAAAACGATGGAAATCGACAGACTTAAGGGAGAATTAAATTCTAATGCCGACAAGTTGGCCGCTGCCATTTCTGAGACGGTCTCCTTGGAAGATGCCCTCCATATATCCCAGTCGGAACTTGCCAGGGAAAGGAAACCTCTGGTCATCAAGTTGCGGAGTTCGAAAGGCGTGTTGGGGAGTTAGAGGCGGAGTTGGCCGTCTTGCAAGGGCAAATGGCTTTGCAGGGGGCAGAGGAAGCAAATCGTTATTCTCGGCCTTCCATATCTCTTCCTTTGGCCGGTCAGGGCTCTCCTCGTCGCTTGTACGAGTTGTGGGTCTATGCGGAAGCTCGACTTGATGTATATAGGTCTTTTTATACCGAGGGCCGAGCGACGGAGGCGGAGGTTCGGGCAGTACATACCGAAGCGCGTGCATCTCGTGAGTCGTGTGGATACGACCCTGACACTCCTGATGGGGAGGGTGTTGCTTCTGATGACGTGAACCGCCTTGACTCGGATTCGTGGTATGAAGATGTCTACCCTGCTGGGGGCAACGTGTAGTTTTAGTTCGTACATTGATTTTTTTGCTTGTAAATTTTTGGACGTGGGTCATACCAGGACCTGTTCGTGGGGAAGAATGTACATAATATTTTTGTTGTAATATTAACTTTAGTTTTGTCACTGTCAGTTCGTCGTTTTTCCTTTTTGTTTATCGCATGACACTTCGTCTTTGTTGGGATGTTGTTTCGATTATTTGTTTAAACGATATCTCGTTGTGATTTGGACGAGTTCGAACTAATGTCGATGGCCTTGGCCATTGGGATGTTGCTTCGGCTGCCGTCATAGTGGTGTCTCGTCGTGGTTCGAACGAGGTCGACCTAATGTCTATGGCCTTGGCCATTGGGATGTTGCTTCGGCTGTCGTCGAAATAGTATCCCGTCGTGGCTCGAACAAGGTCGACCTAATGGCGACGTCCTTGGCCATTGGGATGTAGCTTCGGCTATTGTCGAAGTAGTATCCCGTCGTGGCTCCAACGAGGTCGAACTAATGTCGATGGCCTTGGCCATTGGGATGTAGCTTCGACTGTCGTCGAAGTAATATCCCGTCGTGGCATCTCGTCGTGGTTCGAACGAGGTCGAACTAATGTCGATGGCCTTGGCCATTGGGATGTAGCCTCGACTGTCGCAAAGTAATATCCCGTCGTGGCATCTTGTCGTGGTTCGACGAGGTCGAATTAATGTCGATGGCCTTGGCTATTTGGGAAGTAGCTTCAACTGTCGTCGAAGTAATATCCTGTCGTGGCATCTCGTCGTGGTTCGAACGAGGTCGAACTAATGGCGATGGCCTTGGCCATTGGGATGTAGCTTCGGCTGTCGTCGAAGTAGTATCCCGTCGTAGCTCGAACGAGGTCGAACTAATGGCGATGGCCTTGGCCATTGGGATGTTTATATTCCGTCCGTACAATGGAGAGTGAAATCTGTTCATATAATGGAGAATGAATTTCGTACGTGCAATGGAGAGTGAATTCCGTTCATACAATGGAGATTGAATTCCGTTCATACAATGGAGATTGAGTTCCGTTCATACAATGGAGATCAAATTCCGTTTATACAATGGAGATCGAATTCCATTCGTACAATGCAGATTGAACTGCATAGTCCCTTCATTACTTTGATTCGGAGAGTAAATCGACGGGCCGAAGTGCTGAATAATGTTCCGATCCACAGGGTATCCCCTTTGCCGCCTCATTAAAAACCTCCCCGAGAAAACCCGATTGGGACAAAACTCGGGTGAGGAAAAAAAAGTACGACTTAGGTGACACCTTTTAGAAGTGGAAGTACTTGAGATGGGCGACGTTCCAGTTGTTTTGGGGAGGTTTTTCCTCCATTGTCTATAGTTGGAATGCTCCTTTGTTCGCTGTTGCTATGATTTTTTTCTGGTCCGTCCCAGTTTGTTCCTAACTTCCCCTCATTTGGATCCTTTGAAGCTAGTGTTTTGGCTTTGAGGACGTAGTCGCCAACTTTGAGTGATCTTAATTTGGCCTTTTTGTTGTAGTATCTCTCCATTTGCTGCTTCTGGGCTATCATTCTCACATGGGCCATGTCTCTTCGTTCTTCAATTTCATCTAGGTCTTGTAACCTACTTTCATCGTTATCCGCCCCGCTTATATGGGAGTATCTCAGGTTGGGTTCTCCGACCTTGACAGGTATGACTGCGTCGGTCCCATAGAAAAGTGAGTAGGGCGTTTCTCCCGTGCTGGATTTTGGCGTAGTTCGGTATGCCCACAATACTTCAGGCAGTAGTTCGGGCCATAGCCCTTTAGCTTCTTCAAGCTTCTTTTTCAGTATGTTCAGTATTACTTTGTTGGAGGATTCGGCTTGGCCGTTGGCAGCGGGATGATATGGCGTAGAGAGTATCCGCTTGATGTGCCATTTTTTGAAGAATTCAGTTGTTCTCTTTCCGATGAACTGGGGTCCATTGTCGCAACTGATTTCTTTGGGAATACCGAAACGGCATATAATATTTTTCCATATGAAGGCACTGACCTCCTGTTCACGTACTTGAGCATACACACCTGCTTCCACCCATTTGGAGAAATAGTCAGTTAAAACCAAAAGAAAACGTACCTTTCCTCATCCTGATGGCAGAGGGCCGACTATATCCATTCCCCACTTTATGAAAGGCCATGGCGAGGTGACCGAATGGAGGAGTTCCCCTGCTTGATGTATCATAGGGGCGTACTTTTGATATTGCTCGCATCTCCGTACGTAGTCCGCGGCTTTTTTTTCATAGTAGACCAGTAATAGCCGGCGCGAATGAGGCATCGAACGAGGGCGCGATTCCTTGTATGGGCGGCGCAGTGACCCTCGTGTACTTCCTCCAGTACTTGCCTAGTTTGGTGTGGTCCAAGACATTTGGCTAGGGAGCCGCCAAATGTTCTTTTGTAGATGTCATGATTTACCAGGCTGTATCGAGCTGCCTGCACCCGGAGTTTCTTGACCTCTTTCTTGTCTTGCGGGAGTATTACATCCTATAAATAGGACACAAAGCGGTTTCGCCAGTCCCAAGTTAGGTTCGGAGAAACTACCTCGATGTGGTCTATGGCTGAGTGAAGAAGGGTGACCACGCTTTCCTTGTTAATATTTTTTGTGGCCGCAGCTAATTTGGCGAGGCCATCTGCTTCCATGTTTTGTGCCCTGGGGATCTGGTTGAGGCGGCATTCTTCAAACTCCGGCAGTAGTTTACGGATTTTCGACTGATACCTTTGTAGTCTCTGCTGTTTGATTTGGAAAGCCCTGATAACTTGATTTACAACGAGTTGGGAATCGCAATGGAGGATGAGTCGTCGGGCGCCGTACTTGAGGGCTAATTTTAGACCTGCAATCACAACTTCGTACTCGGCCTCATTGTTAGCCATCTCTGGGAACCGTACGGACTGGCGAATTACCTCGCCCGTGGGGACTTCGAGGAAGAATCCCAGTCCCGATCCCGAGGCGTTCGAAGCACCGTCGGTATAGAGTGTCCAGAGGTCGGTACATGCGGAAGCGCGAAGCGTTTCCTGTTCCGCCGCGGGCAATATTTCGGCGCTGAAGTCGGCGACGTAATCGGCGAGCACCTGCGACTTAATGGCAGTTCGCTGTTGGTAAGTTATATCGTGCTCGCTTAGTTGTATTGCCCATTTGGCGAGTCTACCCGAGATTTCGGGTTTATGCAGGATACTTCTTAGGGGGAAGGTTGTTATTACCTTTACATGGTGACATTTAAAATATGGTCTAAGCTTTCGTGAAGCTACGACTAGTGCCAGAGCTAGTTTTTCAAGGTGAGGGTACCTTGTCTCGGCATCTATTATGGTTTTGCTGATATAGTAAATAGGGGATTGCGTACCTTTGTTTTTGCGGACCAAGACTGCACTGAGAGCGACTTCGGATACCACCAAATATACGAGTAGGCACTCACCTGGGTCCGCTTTGACGAGTAGTGGCAGTGAGGACAGGTACGCTTTTAGCTTCCTCGGGGCGTCGATGCATTCCTCGTTCCATTGCAGCCCGTGGTCTTTTCTTAGTACGTTGAATAATTTTTGACATATGTCCGAGGATCGTGAAATGAACCTCGACATGGCGGCAATTCGCCCTGTCAGCTTCTGTACCTGTTTTTAGCTGGTCAGCACCTCAGGTATTGTGTCGATGGCTTTGATTTGATCTGGGTTGACTTCGATTCCCCGTTGCGACACGAGAAAACCTAAGAATTTCCCTGAGGCCACACCAAAGGTGCACTTTTCCGGGTTTAACTTCATCCCGTACCGCCTCAATATCTCGAAGGCTTCTTTCAGATGGCTAATGTGGTCCTCCTTCTTTGCCGACTTTACCAGCATATCATCGATATAGACCTCCATTGTTTTGCTGAGCTGTTCCTTGAACATTTTTGTGACTAACCTCTGGTAGGTGGCCCCCGCATTCTTGAGTCCGAACGGCATTACTTTATAGCAGTAAGTTCCTTGGTGAGTGATGAAAGTCATTTTTTCCTGATCTTCTTCGGCCATTAGAATTTGGTTGTAACCGGAGTAGGCATCTAAAAAACTCAGCAGTTTGTGCCCTGCTGTCGCATCAATCAGTTGGTCGATATGGGGTAGCGGAAAGGAATCTTTGGAGCACGCTTTGTTCAGATCGGTGAAGTCTACGCACATTCGCCATTTCCCATTCTTCTTTTTGACCATGACCACATTAGCGGCCCATTGGGGATACTTTGATTCTCTGATGGAACCGTTTGTTAGTAATTTATCTACCTCTTCGCTGACCGCTTCATTGATTGCGGCATTGAATTTTCTCCTTATCTGTCGTACCGGCGGGTGGAGTGGGTCGATGTTCAGCCTATGAGTGGCGATGTCCTTCGTGATCCTCGCATATCTGAGTGGGAAAAGGCAAACAAATCGGTGTTGTTAGTTAAAAATTCACGATACTTACCTGGCTCTGAGAGGTTGTTCCCGATGTAAGCCTTCTTTGTGTTGTCGGCGTCGTCCAACTGGACTGGGTCGAGGTCTTCTATGGTCGCGTTATAGGCCTCTATGATGTCTGGGTCTCTGATGGTCACAATTGGTGGGTCGGGTTTATTTCCCGACATGGTTGATTGTTATGCCTCCGCACTTGCACCTTTTAGTTGTTTGGTGTGCGTGCAATCTTGGGCGATGCGATAGCATTCCTAGGCAGTACGCGGCTCGCCACGGATGCTGAATATTCCCCACGGGGTGGGAAATTTGATTACTTGATAGAAGCTTGAGGGGACGGCTCGCATGGCATGTATCCATGGGCGTCCTATGATGGCGTTGTAAGTTGTTTCCTGGTTCATGACGTGGAATGTGGTTTCCAGTATGACTCCCCCGGCTAAGACTGGCAGCGCTATTTCCCCGGATGTCCGCTCTACTGCATTGTTAAAACCCGTTAGTGTTACGCAACGCAGTATTATTTTATCTGCGAGCCTCATTTGCGTGAGAACTCTAGGATGAATAATACACGCGCCGCTTCCGTCATCTATCATGATCCTCGTTACATCTGTATCAGCGATGCGTAATGTTATAACCAAAGCATCATAATGAGGGAAAGACAAACCGTCGGCATCTGACTTTTCGAAGATGATACTGTCTTCGAAGTCATTATACCGTTCGTGGGCGACCGACCGTTTGAGTTTGTGCGTGGTGGTGAACTTCACATGGTTGATTATCGAGTCGTCACCACCACCGATGATCATCTGTATGGGACGCGCCGGTGATGGTGGCTTTGGGGGTCATTGAGATGGGTCGCGTCCTCTGGCGAAGTTGGCCCTTCCTTTATCGCTGAGCAGTTCTTTCAGATACCCCTGGTTCAGCATCCTGACCACTTCCTGTCGTAGGCCTATGCAATCTTCGGTCTTGTGTCCTCTTTCCTGATGGAATTCGCAGAGGACGTTCGACCTTCTCGCGCTTGGGTCTGATTTCATTTTTTGTGGCCATTGCACCTTCGTGCCCAACTTCTCCAGTGTGTACACTATCTCTGAAGGTGAAACACAAAAGTTTTGAGCAGATAACAGTGGAGGCATACCTCTTTCATTTCGAAGGGGAGTGGTGTGTCGTATCACGGCATCTGTATGCCTTGGAGGAGGCGGGTTAGATGTTCTGACATAAGGCTGATGCCTTTCTCGATTGAAACGCGGGGGTTGATCCCTTCGCCCCTCGTTATGTCGATCTTTCCTCGCCTCGGTCTGTACTGACGTTAGTCGCTGAATCAAGCCATTCAGATCGTCTTCGTCTGCCCTCATCTCGGCACAATAGGCATTGTGGATTTCTTCCCATGTGGTGGGGGGATATTTCATGAGCCTGCTGAGCAACTTCTTGGTCGCTTTGGATCCGTTCTGTTTAATCAGTTCTGAAAGGCTGCTACCGCCATTCCTTCGGATACATTCGGTAGGCTCATTCTTACCCTGTTGAATCAGGCGAGGAAGTCCCGAAGTCCCTCGCCTGTCGTTTGCCTGATTGCGAAAATATCATTGACCCTGGCTTCAGCTTTCTTTGCTCTGGCGTGAGCTGTGGCGAATTTATCCGCCATTTCCTCAAATGTTGATATAGATCGTGCCGGTAGCTGTGAATACCACGTCAAGGCCCCTCCTGTCAGGGTCTTGCCAAACTTTTTCAGCAGTACGGATGGTACATGTTCCTTCGACTGATCGTTACCTTTTACCGCAGTGACATAATGGATCAGATGATCCTCGGGGCCGTAGTTCCGTCGTAGATTTTCAAGTATGGTGGCATCTTGAAGGTTTTCGGAATGGGGTGAGGAGCGGCTCCATCGCTATATGGTTGTTCAACGAATCGGCCCACATCGCGTTTTGGCAGCAGTTTGGGGGCACCAGGTATTTTGTCTACTCTTTCCTGGTGCTCCTTCATTTGGTCGCGGAGTGATTTATTTTCGTTTTCCATTTCTTCCATTTTCTTTAAGATGGCCATGAGTGCACCGTCGCCTGCAATAGATGGGGGGTGAGCGTTGCCCGTTTGTGCGATACTTGGCTCTTTGCTGTTAACTGCGGGTTCTGCAGCTGGTACTTCTCCGACGTTTCCTTGAGGGGATTTTTCGATCGTGTTGTTCAGAGCGCTTGTTAACCATTCTTCTAGTAACTTTTTGACCACTGGTGGTGTTTCTTTCACTGTAGAAGTGGAAGCTTCTCTTTCGCGCAAGACCGTTAGGTCCTCGTGTGGAGAGGGCAAGATTTCCCCCTCCGGTGTATCTCCTGGTGTTGTGTTCTCGGTGTCCTCTCTACCGGCTTCGTTGAGGGAGTTTAAGAGGTTGTTTGAGACATCTGCTATTCTCTTCAGTCTTGCTTCTTTCTCCGCCATTGTTAGTGTTTGCAGGATTTGAGGAACAGTAGTCGTTACTTTTGAGATCCTAGATTAGAACTATGATTTTGGCTATGGAAATCCCCACAGACGGCGCCAAATTGTTTGAGTCAAAAGATTTTATATTCTTCTTTTAAGCAAATCAATCACGGATGAAGAAGTAAATTTTAGCCGAAGGTAATAAACTCTAGGATGTTAATAGTAAAGAAAGAGAGTGAGAGAGATCACAAGAAAGGAAAGGTAATAAAATTGTATATTCCACAAAAACTGTCTGCCCTTTACAAGACTCGAACCTATCTTATATAGAGAGAGATTTTCCTTAGTCGTGGAAACGACGAATCAGGGACTACCTACTGCGCCAAATCCGACGCTACTATGATGGCGTCACTCTTTCCACCTCTGGGTCGTACCCCTATGCCGACTCGTAGGTTTTGGGTTGCTGGTCGTATTCGCTACGGCCGTGGTTGGTCAAATTCGGACCTATACAAGTCCTAGTCGTGTGTTTTGGGAACTCCCCATTTCTACCATAGCCGGGGTCAACATTATCTCAAGGTCGAGCGTCGACGAACCTCGAGGAAGGAGAACTCAACCGTGGCCTTGCAGCCTCGAGCCTTCGCGATGATCTTCCGAAGTGCCTTGATTACGAGAAATCGGACCCTCCGATTCTACCGTATACAAAAACGTTGGCCAAATGATCACAATGAACAAATCTGTATAGTTACATTCAGAAAGAAGTTATATTTGATCCAATAAAAGTTTTTACTGCTGATATTTAACATTATTATGTTAGAATTTTTACTGAATTAGCAAATAATAACATGTTTAACTAGTTAGATTTAGTTGCATAACAGCGGAAAAAAGGAAGAAAAAAAAAGATAATTTAAGTGGTACAAGAAAATGTAAAGTAGAACGAGTTAAAAATATAGAAAAATGCTAAGGCAGTGCATACATATCGAAATTGGGAGTAAGGCATCACCCCTCGCATTGCTTCGTTTGCTACCCCTATGACAACATAAGTGAAGACTTGCAAGCTTACCTGGCTGACATAAGATTGCGCAAGTTATGACAATATGGTCTTGGCAGTTGGTAAAATGTGTGACAGTATTCTTTTGTTCAAGGAAGGACTTTGTTACTATGACATCCAACAGAAAAGACGAACGAGACGGCTAATAATTACTTGGACCTTTTCACTTAACTTCATTTGAAAATTCTGTTGTTAACTTTGCTTTAACACTTCCAAGACAATTAAAAAGACAATGAATTCCTTTCGAGCACCAACAAAATATAAACCAACATGAAATTGCTTACAAAAAATCTGTTTTCACTCATAATAGAAACAGATTCACAAGTACTGGAATGCGCTCTCTTGTCGGACACATATCAAGAGGCCAACAAGGTGGCTGACTCTGTAGCACTCTCTGGGAGAGCAAGGGAACTGCTTGGATTTAATCGTTTATTTTGGAACGTTCCTCCATTACATGTTTGATTTCAGTATCGCAAAGAATTATTGGGGATTTAATCGTTTAGATTAATCCAGCTTGTAATGATCCTCCTTGAACGCTTCTTATAGCTTTCAATAAGTGCACTTTATTCGTCAAAAAAGAAAAATCAACTAGAAAAGGAAGACGAATGCGTCTACAAAATGAGCAACTTATAGAAATCCGATCCTTTGGATAATGAAAGAGTTCTTCTGTTTCAACCCTTTGACAAAATTTATATTTTCTTAATCTAAAAGTCTTCCTTCGGAGTACGTATTTGTTGAAAGGCTTAGAATTTTAGACAATGTCCTAATCCTTTTTCAAAAAAGTACTACTCCTACATTACTATAATAGAATTACCCGTGGTTCAAAAATAATTTAATTCATATTTTCCTACCTACTACCGAATTCAGAGCTGGAATTCGTGTACTTTCTATTGACAAACACGTTTGCAGGATTAATTCAAAATTAATTAGGTAAGTTCATCTTGGGCACCTGCTAGAAATTGCTTGCAGTAACTGTCAATATTATCTAAACAAACAATCGATTATTTACGCTCTAGTCAACTATATTCCAAGTCCAAATTAGTTGAAATCGCCTATATGATTTCAAATAACTCATTTGTCTCAACACATCTTAAGTATGTAATACATTTTCTTCTATTCAACATATTATGAAGTTTGTGCTTTAGGAAAAATGGACATATGTACCTATAAAACATCAAGTAGTTTATTCATGCGTTAACCAACCAAACTCTTGAAGCCAATTGAAGTGGGTAGTGGGTACCAATGCCAAAATATATGTTGCTTGAATTTTCTGAACTCTCTGCCTAGAGGCGAATCCACGATTTTGAAATCATGGGTGCACGATCGACTTTAACGTAAATTTGGCACTTATAAATAGTGTCAATTTTTTTTCTTTTTTTGTTCAATAATATCAATTGATATGAGAATATTTAGTATTTTATGACTTATAGTTAATGTTAAATATTATTCAAAAAGATAACTTATACACTTCTTAAACCATTCAGATCATACCACTACTAGAAATCCGCTAATTAGCGACCATAAAAAGCGACCAACGTTGGTCTGTTTAGGCAAATTACCGACCAAAACGCGTCCAAACAGGCTTGGTCGCTATTTTGGTGGTCGCTTTAGTATACTGACCAAAGTTGGTCGCCAATTACCTACCAAGATCGGTCGCAAAGGTAAAAGGACCAACTGTACAATTTAAAGCACATACTGACCAACTTTGGTCGGTAACATATTTTAATAATTTAATTTTACCGACCAAAGTTGGTCGGTGTATTTATATTACGTAATTTCATTAATTATTAAAATTTTAAAATTAGCGACCAAAGTTGGTCGGTAAAGTAAAATATATATTTTTTTTTAAATTATAATTTAACCATACCGACCAAAGTTGGTCGGTAAAGTAAAAATCTGGGTAATCCTTGTTCATTAACCGGCCAACTTTGGTCAGTAAGTTTTAATTTTTTTTTAAAAAAATAATCAGCAGAAAACTACTTTTTTAATTAGATACCGACCAACTTTGGTCGGTTTTCTAGGTTTTAATTTTGGTATAAAATGCCTGTTTTGGCAGCTACACCACCTACCAGCATACCAAAATCCCTAAATAACAACAACAACAACAACAACAACAACACAATTATATAAATACATTAAAACTATCAAATTAAAGTTCAATAGAACTAAAAAATCCAAAACCAAGTTAAAACTCATTACAACTAGTTAAGAACCGGTTCTATTTGTCTAGTTCAAAGTATATACAAGTCAAGGAGTACTTTGTACAACATCATCATCACTGTCTGATGAACTTTCATCTAAAAGACGGTGTCGAGAAGGGTCTTGTGGAGGACATGAAAAACGACCACGGGGAGGGCGGGAGGAACGATCACGGGGAGGACGGACGGAACGCTCACGTTCAAGTCGAGCCTCTGGCGATGACTCACGAGACCGGGGCAACGGAAAAGCTCCAGTAGATAGGAGAGTTATGATCTGAGCTTGCATGCCAAGGAGTTGAGCATCTCTAACCCTTTCTCTTTCCTTGGCCGCTTCTAGCTCGGATGTGAGCTTTGTCACAGTCTCCCGCATCGCGGAGAGGCTCTCCCCATTAAGTTGCTCGCCTTGCGAGGAAGTCCCTATTCCTTGCATTCCACACTTATAGCGATGAAACTTTTTAGTAGGAAGCCCGTATACCTTCCCCCATTTTAGACCGCCAGCAGACTCCATCCATATTCTTTCAGCATCCTCGTCCGAAGGTTGGGTTTGCTCGCCCGATTCACCAGCTGGCTGAGTGCGGATGAATTCCTCCATGTTAGTTTGGTAGCGACCCTATACGAAAATTTAAATTGAATTAGTATTTCAAAATTTATATAAAAGTAAATTAAAATACTTAAAGAAAAGTGAAAGCTTACATATACAGTCGAGGCCCGATCCTCGACCCACCTTTCTTGATCCGTCTATTTCTTCTTCTTTACAATATGCGTCTCCTTGAATAGCTCATCATGGTTCATTGGACGCCCCAACTTCTTTTACTGAAAAAAATTAATTTCGTTAATAATTTGAATAGATATACTTTGAAAATTAAAATAATTTAAGCAATTACGTACCAATGTTCTTTTTATTGTCCCTAGGCTGACCGCACCTCCAGTGTGCAAGGAGTCTCCCTTCTCAGATGCGCGAGCTTTCTTTCCTTTTTCGCTCTTCTCTAAGAACTTTGCGGTAAGCCATTGCCTTTGCAAATCATCCCATAAATTTTGAAAGTAACCAGTCAGGCTTCTTGTTATTCTTTCTAGCTTCGGAGAAAGTATGTGACAATCGCTTGCGAGCTTTGTGATAAAAATTTGCAGCCACTTTCGCGCTATAGCGGTGTTCCCATACACACACGCTCTATATTTCAAAAGTTAAATATTTTCAAGAAATATAATAAATATAAATTATTAAGCTACTTAAAAGAACATTTATACCTTAAATTGACTAAAAATTTGCTCCTTCAGCAAGAATGGGAAATCAGTCCAAGTCGTATAAGGGCCATCATAAAGCTTTCTGACGGCTTTGGTGATTATCTTCGTAGTCTTATTACTCGGGATGAACCTGCAATTTAACAATAAAAACACATTAATATCTTAGTAAGAACTTTACAGAACAATAAACGCAAAAATAACAAATAACACTTACCCATCACCCTCAGGGACTATGATGATCCTGCTATATTGATCATAATGCACCTCCTCGTCATCATCAGCATCATTGCCTGAAGCATGTATATCATAGGCATGTGTGGATGGTGTAGGGGGGTCAGATCTACTGCCTCCCAGGCGAAGGCCTGAAATAGATGGAGTCGCTGATGAAGATGGCTGCGATCCATGTGACTGCGACATAGCTGGATGGACCTCAAGTGGCTGTGATACTGATGGCTGTAACCTGAGTTTATGTGATCCATATGGCTCTGACATGGATGGATGCGATCCATGCGATGTAGATGGCTGCGATCCACGTGGTCCTGAGGCTGTTGGACTGTATGACGGACGTATAGTCCTATGACCCTGTGGTAAAAGACCCGGTGTCTGCATAAAGGTGTAGGGCTTGTGATGATGTGACAGCTCAGTATAGCCGTGAGGTGGAGGATAAGACATAGGCATCTCTGTATAGGTTGGAAAAGAGGGAGTATTATTAACTACCATCCTCTTTTCCTTCCTAGCCTTTTCTCGACCCCGAGAACCAGTAGGGTTAATGTTACCTT
This sequence comes from Nicotiana attenuata, assembly GCF_001879085.1. NCBI lineage: Eukaryota > Viridiplantae > Streptophyta > Magnoliopsida > Solanales > Solanaceae > Nicotiana > Nicotiana attenuata. Next base: position 218,276 of record NW_017670427.1, read on the forward strand.
GACCCTTTCCTGCCATCTGCATAATATAATACATATTTAGATTGAAACATATAAGAAACTAGCTATAAAACAAGAGTTATTTAAAAAACCAACTTTTCAAAGCTCATCAACGTATTGTTCCTCGTCCGAGAATTCTTCGTCCTCACTTGTTTGAGCTTCATCAGTTGATTCTTCATCCTCATTTTCTATAATTGTTACTTCATTTATATCAACTTCTTCCAATATGTGTTCAGGATGTTCCAAATCATTTTCTAGCAGATCGTCCACTACTTGGTGAACACTGGAGATATCTTTTTGATATGCAATATCTAAAACATTCTCGACTTCCACCCTACCTACAGGCTTAGTTTTTATTACAACCCACCAATCGGACTTATTCTGCCGCAATGGATAAGGAGCATAATACACTCGCCTAACATTATGCGCAATTATGAAAGGATTGTAGCGATCATACTCCCTCGTATGATTAACCTCAATTATGTTGTATTGATTGTGTACTCTTGTACCTCTTGTTAGATTTGGGTCAAACCACTTGCATCTAAAGAGTATCAATTTCTTAAATGGCCAGCCTGTATATTCTAGTTCTATTATTTCTTTGAGCACACCATACTAATCAATATCTCCAACTTGATTGCCATCACCACCTTGAACCCACACCCCGCTGTTGTTGCTATTTTTATTTTTAGAGAAATCCTCTATATGGAACTTATAACCATTCACTACGTACTTAGACATTGTTGTGATCTCAAGCCCAGGTCTCTAAGATATATCTTTCAAAAATTAGTTTACACCATTATTTGGATTATTTAACTACATAGTGTTAAAAAAATTCATAAGTTAGCATAACTTACAAACATTATTTATGTACATAGTGTTAGAACATTATCAGGATAAACTTACAAATTATTTGAACCACGTATCAAATCTCGTATATACATCATCATGGCCAAATTGACCCACGAAGTAACTGTGACACATCAAATATTTTTAGTAGTTGCTTCAAGATGTAATCACAGTATATTTTATATTTTGATAACTAATAAATCAATACTTACTTGAGAAATGGTACAACTTCGGGACAATTTAGCAACACATGAAGTATAGCTGACTTGTACTCCATATCACTCAAACTTCTCTTTCTAACATCCTTAGAACACCGACCTAGTTGATTGAATATGGACATTGGCGGATATAATGGATCATTCACACATTCGACCGTGTGCCTATTGGGCCTATTCCTAGAACATGCCACGTTACTCTCAAAATAATAACAACAAAAATAAGTAGTTTCCTTTGCAAGAGAAGCTTCGCATATAGATCCTTCAATCATATTCCTCTGCTTAACAAATTGTTTGCATTTGCCAATTGTCCTACACAATGTCATGTTAGCCAAGAACATTCAAATAAAACAGAAAATTACACCAAACTTATAATATTATCTCTCAAAGGGATACATCCATCTGCATTGAACAGGCCCTCCAAGTCGTGCCTCGTGTACAAGGTGGATTGGAAGGTGTTCCATCACATCAAAAAAACCACATGGAAATATCTTTTCCATCTTACTAGGAGTTACACGAATGTTCTGATCCATCCGGAGTTGTTTTCTTCCCTTAATGTGGTAGAACACAAGTCTTTGAAAAACAAACTAATCTCTGTGATGGGTTTCCAGATTCTTTCAGGCAAACCACAAAATGCATTAGGCACTAAGGTCTCCATGAAAACATGATAGTCATGACTTTTCAAATGGCTCAACTTCCCTACCTCCATATCTACTTTTTCCAAGATTCGACGCATATCCCTCAGGCATCTTCAATTTCGTAACCGAATCACAAATTTTCCGTATTTCCTCCAAAGTGAATGTGTAACTTGCTTTGGGCTTGAACACCTTACCATTGTTTGTTGTCTGCAAGTATAATTTAGGCCGCCTGCAATATTCTTGTAAGTCCATTCTAGCCTTCGGGTGGTAGATTATAAGGTGTAAGAAAGACATGCCAACATGAATATGGTGTCGCAGATACAGAAAAAGGCGTGAAGCCATCCGCACACAGACCTAACCGAATGTTCCTTGGTTCACTAGCAAAATCTGGATATGTCCTATCAAAGTGCTTCCAAGATTCTCCATCTGAAGGATGACACATAACACCAGGTGGTCTTCCATTTTCAAAGTGACATCTCATATGAGGAGCAGAACTCATCGACGCATATAACCTCTTTAACCTAGGTATAAGAGGTAAATAATGCATCGCCTTGATAGCGACCATTTTCCCACTGGAAAGCCTCTTCAAACAAGGCTTTTTGGAAAATTTACAACTGTCTAAAGTTCCATCATCTTTATAATATAACATGCAACCATCTTCACAACAATCAATTCTCATTGACGAAAGTCCTAACTTAGAAACCAATCTCTTTGCCTTATAAATCACCAGGTAATTTGATACTAGGGTCAACTAGTTCACTCATAAGGTCAATGAAAGAGTTCATGGCTGCTTGAGAAATATTCCAATCAGATTTGTGTCACGACCCGGATTTCCCCACCCTCGGGGGTCGTGATGGCGCCTACTCATAGAAGCAAGGCAAGCCACAAGTCATAAACTCCTACCTACTTTATTTTAAATCCGTTTATCAATCATAACAACAAGCGTTAAATATTTAAATGACAGTGGAATATGAAATTAAAGCGGAAGACTTAAATTAAATACGCTGAAAAATAATGCAGAATTCAACATGTGCCTCTACCCAAGAACTGGTGTCATATCATCCACGGACTACTAAGAGTACTAAATACAATCATTTGGAAGAAATATAACACTGTTTTTCTCGAAAACATGAGATAACAGAATAAAATATAAGATAGAGGAGACGCCGGGCCTGCGGACGCGTGCAAGGCTACCTCGGAGTCTCGATGGACTGAAGGCTGGCCCCCGAGCTACTACTGTTGTCCGGGACCTGGACTCTGTGCAAAAGAGCATAGAGTGTAGTATCAGTACAACCAACCCCATGTGCTGGTAAGTGCCTAGCCTAACCCCGGCGAAGTAGTGACGAGGCTAGGACCAGACTACCAAATAAACCTGTGCAGTTATATAATGTACATCGAAAAGTAAAGCAGGTATAAGCAAGTAAGGATGGGAGGGGGAAACATGCTTCGGGGAATAACAAGTAAAGCAGAATATCAAGAGAACCATATAGGAACCAAAATCCAACTACTAGCATGAATAAGGAAAACAAAGGCTGATTTCACTTTCTTCTCACATCTTGTTGCAGGCGTGCAACCCGATCCCATTTCATTATTTCTCGTGGTAGGCGTACCACCCGCTCCCATTTCATTAAATCTCGTGGTAGGCGTACCACTCGCTCCCATTTCATTAAACCTCATGGTAGGCGTACTACCCGCTCCCATTTCATTAAATCTCGTGGTAGGCGTACCACCCGCTCCCATTTCACTAAATCAACAGTTCCTCCAAATGAAATTTACTCCAACAAACGCAACAAATAATACGAATTCATAAGACAACAAGTACACAATAATTATGACTCACTGAGGAAAACAAGTAATGAAAAGTAGAAATTAATTATGGACTTTAAGGAGCAAATAGGCAATTTAATATTTAGTACGCTAAATGTCAAGTAGCAATTAAGTCACATAAACATGTAGCAATTATAGCATAAATTCAAGGCATAATGTTGCGCAAGGATACCTCGAGCCAATAATAACAAGTAACACAATAAAGGAAAATGCCAACATAAAGAATCACAGTAATAGTGGAATAAGACAATTAATGCATTGGAACTGATAACAACAAGAAACCAATAAAAGTAAAGGACAACATAACTCAATTATCAGCAAGAATCAGAAAAATCAAAGACAAGTGCACGGCATCACCCTTCGTGCTTTAACACTCTTCCTCACCCAAACAACAATCACAAACAAGGGCAAGGGAAATAAACAAGAACATGTAGGAATCCCGGCAAGCGATTTAACAATTAAATCCCGACAAGGAGCAACAAGTAAATAATCAAATCCCGGCAAGGGAAGAACAATTAAATAATTCAATCCCGGCAAGGAAACATTTCAATAACTCTTTCTCTATCTTTCACTTGTACTTCATAACTCACTTTACCACTTGAGCCAATGCTCCAAAGGGTTCAATCATCTCATATACTTTCACAATTCATAATATAACTCGAGCCAATGCTCCAAAATGTTCAAAGGTCTCAATTCCTTCCACAAACTTTTCACAACAACTAGGAATCATCACCAAAGCATGAAGAATACAACGAAACCATGAAAATCACAATATAAGACTCACGGTCATACTTGATACCAACGTATAGATACTCGTCACCATGCCTATACGTCGTACTCAACAATTATCACATAGCAAATAGGACTCAACTCCTAATCCCTCAAGCTAAGGTTAGACCAAACACTTACCTCGAACTTCCACGGCCAATTCAATCCTCAATTACCGCTTTCCCTCTCGAATTCGGCTCCAAATCAATTGTATCTATATAATAATGACATCAATACATCAATACATGTTAAACAATACGAACCCAATGCCTAATTATTGCTTTTCCATGATTTTTCCCAAAAACTCAAAAATTGACCCCGGGCCCGCTTGGTCAAAACACGAGGTTCGGACCAAAATCAAGCCCCCCATTCACCCACGAGCCCAAATATATAATTTATTTTAAAATTCGATCCTAAAACGAGGTCTAAATCAAGAAAAATTAATAATCCCTAACTCTACCCAAATACGCAATTTTCTACCTTAAATCACATGTTTTAAGCCTAGAATTTCAATAGATGTTGATGAAAATGAAAGAAAATAAGCTAAGAACTACTAACCCTAGAGGTTTTAATGAAGAATCGCTTCAATGGTCGCCTAAGAGCTTGGAGAAAGGTTTTGTGAAATATTTGGTGAATCCCGTATGCTACTGTTTCTGAAGTTTTAAAAATTTAACTGGGCGAAAATGCTCTACGCGATCGCGAAGAATGTAATGCGATCGCATAGAGTAAGGGAAAATGGTCATTGCGATCGCGAACAGAGCACTGCGATCGCAGAGAAGAAACAGGCTGGGCATCGCGATCGCGAATAGCACTATGCGATCGCATAGAGGAAAATATAGGACCTCTCAGACTGAACACTACGCGATCGCGGGAGACACTATGCGATTGCGTAGAACAAAACTGAACCCCTGAAAATTTCTCTATGCGATCGCGGGCCTACTTATGCAATCGCATAGTACAAATCACTGGACACCAAAAAGCTGCAGAAAAACCAAATTTTTTTCAAAGTTCAAAACACTCCGACCTCTATCCAAAACTCACCCGAGCCCTCGGGGCTCCTAACCAAACGTATGTACTAACTCAATAACATCATACGAACTTATCCGTGCGATCAAATCGCCAAAATAACATCATTATCAACAATTAAATCTCAAAATTAAAGCGTTTTTCTCAAACTTCTTAAAGCATCAACTTTAGCAATTTAGGTCCGAATCATGTTAAACGACGACCGTTTTCAACCAAATTTCACATAGATATCTTAATTCACATGTAAGACTTGTACCGGGCACCGGAACCAAAATACGGGCCCGATACCAACACGTTCCAATCAAATATCATTTCAATCTTTCCTTAACAATTTCAGAAAAACAATTTCTTTTAAAAATTCATTTCTCGGGCTCGGGACCTCGGAATTTGACTCCGTGCATACGCCCGAGTCTCATATTTTTCTACGGACCCTGCGAAACCATCAAATCACAGGTCCGGGTCCGTTTACCTAAAAAGTTGACCAAAGTCAAATTTATTCATTTTAATATCAAAACTTAACATTTTTCACAAAATTTCACATTTAAGCTTTCCGGCTACGCGCTCGAACTGCGCACGCAAATTGAGGTGACTCTAAATGAGGTTTTCAAGGCCTCGGAGACATAGAATTCAATTAAAAATCGGTGATGACCCTTTGGGTCATCACATTCTCCACCTCTAAAACAACCGTTCGTCCTCGAACGAACAGAAGAAAGAAGTACCTATGTCGGGAAAAAGATGGGGATAACGGCTCCGCATATTAGACTCGGACTCCTAGGTCGATGCCCCAGGAGGCTGACCTCTCCACTGAACACGAACAGAAGGGAAACTCTTCGACCTCAATTGACGAATCTGCCGGTCTAGAATAGCCCCCGGCTCCTTCTCATAAGACAAGTCCTTGTCCAACTGGACAGTGCTGAAATCTAACATGTGGGCTGGATCGCCGTGATACCTCCGAAGCATGGACACATGAAACACTGGATGCACGGCTGATAAGCTCGACGGCAAAGCAAGTCTATAAGCCACCTCTCCCACTCGATCAAGAATCTCGAACGGACCAATGAACCTAGGGATAAGCTTGCCCTTCTTCCCAAATCTTATCACGCCCTTCATAGGCGACACTCGGAGCAATACCCGCTCACCAAGCATAAAAGCCACATCTCGAATCTTGCGGTCTGCATAACTCTTTTGCCTAGACTGAGCTGAACGAAGCCTATCTTGAATGATCCTGACCTTGTCCAAGGCCTCCTGAACCAAATCTGTACCCAACAACCGAGGCTCTCCCGGCTCAAACTATCAAACCGGAGACCGACACCGCCTACCATATAAAGCCTCATAAGGAGCCATCTGGATACTCGACTGGTAGCTGTTGTCGTAGGCAAACTCCGCCAAAGGAAAAAACTGATCCCACGAACCTCCAAAGTCAATCACACAAGCTCGGAGCATACCCTCCAAAATCAGAATAGCCCGCTCGGACTGTCCGTCCGTCTGGGGATGAAATATTGTGCTCAACCCAACTCGCATGCCCAAATCTCGCTGAACTGCTCTCCAGAAGCGCGAGGTAAACTGTGATGACCCAAAGGGATCATCACCTGTATTCCTACTCGCTCTGTACATCTGAGGCCCTGGAAACCTCATTTGGGGTTGCCTCGAGTTGTGCGCGCAGTCCGGGCGCGTAGCCGGAAAGTTTAAATATGAAATTTGTGAGAAAAATTGTTAAATCTTATTATTTAAATTGATTAAGTTTGACTTCGGTCAACGTTTTGGGCAAACGGACCCGGACCCGTGATTTGACGGTCCCGGAGTGTCCGTAGAAATATATGGGACTCGGGCATATGCCCGGAGTCGAATTCCGAGGTCTAGAGCCCGAGAAATGAACTTTTCTGTGACATGGTTTTTCTTAAATTATTAAGGAAATTGGAGATGAAAACTGATTAAAAGACTGTGGTATCGGGCTCGTATTTTGGTTCCGACACCCGGTACGAGTCTCATATATGGTTTAAGCAATTGCTGTAAAGTTTGGTTGAATTTGGACGTCGTTTGACGTGTTTTGAACTTTAAGCTCTAAACTTGATGTTTTATGAAAATTTGGAAGGAAATCATGGGTCTTGAGGCCTAATTTGATGATAATGATGTCGTTTTGGCGATTTGATCGCAAGTCCGTAGGATGATTTATATGTATGTTCGGCTTGGAGCCCCGAGGGCTCGGGTGAGTTTCGAGTAGGTCCCGGGAGGTCTTAGGCTAGAAATATCAGATGGTTGCAGGTTCAGGGAGTTGCAGGCCCCCAGAGTGCTGCGGTCGATTCCGCGCGGTCCGCGCTGGAAGCCCCACGGCCGCGGTGCATTGTTGCGTGGTCCGCGTGGCTAGGTTCAGAGGGCCAGTGGTTCAAGTCGACCAGTGCGGCCACGTACGAAAACGGTGCGGTCCGCGCTGGGTGGGTTAAGAGAGGGTAGATTACCAGCTTCTCAGCGCGGCCGCGGTGCACTACTGCGCGAAGCGCTGATCGCGGCCGTCTCAACACTACACAATGGTAGGAAGAGTGGGTAGCAATAACTAATACCCGAATAGTGGATCGGGGTCGAATTTCCACAGGGAGCTTGGAATGGAGTTGTATTGCCGGTTTAGTTTAGAATTGCGTTTGTACTTCTAATTGCACTCCTAACATTTTTGGGGGTTTTTATATTTAAAACTACTTTTGTAATCTAAGGATTAAAGCTAAATTATGCCAAGGAAATATTGCTAAGTTGTGCTTAATATAGGAAAAAGGCACTAGGGTTGTGACACTACCTAGGTGGCTAGCTAACGGGTAGAAGCTACTAAGGGGAGATTGATAAATCTGGGTTTAGTGCTATAGCCGTTACACAATTGCACTCATTCTCACACCTCTCGGTAGAGAGAACGATTTTGCCCAATTGACACTCCCGAGACCAATTAGGTAGGCCAATTAGACCGGGCAACTAGGGCTCCAGTAGGGTAATTACTCTTTCGAGGTTTAACCCGTTAATTGGGACTACCATTCTCATGGGTCCATCCCAATTCCTTGTTGGGTTAACTTTTAGGGTCATATGACTCTCTCTCTCAAGAAGAGTTAGACCCACTAAGCTTGAATTCATGTTTGCAAACACAAATTCTAGATTGAAACACAAAATCAACCCAAATAACAAATACCCAATCTCAATCTCACCCTAGAATGCAATACCCATTAACTACCCGCACTAGGGTTGAGCCACAACCCTAGCTAATGGGTTTAGCTAGACATAATTAAAGAAGAAACAGTAGAAATAGATGATGAAATGAACGTAATAATTGATTACTACTTAAAATCTATGATATTCAAGAGTAAAATTGCCAAAATAGGCTACAAAATACTCCTCACGAGCGCAGATCTCGTTCAGCAGCTAAAAACATGCCCTAAAAATGTCAAAAAGATCTATTTGTACCGACCTAGAAAATCTGGACAAAAATGCCCCTACGGGGTAGGCGCAGACCACGCAAAAAGGGAGCGCGACCGCGTTGGCTCTTGGACTCTTGAACTCTGTTCTCTGAAGTTGGGCCCGCGGACCGCGAAGAAATGGAGCGCGGCTGCATTTCTGGACGGGCGCGGACCGCTTAGAACTGGAGCGCGGCCGCGTGGCAGTACTTTGGCAAAAACACCATCTCTCTGAATCTCATCTACGCGGACCGCGTAAAAAGGAGCGCAGACCGCGCAGATTGCCCTTGAATGTCCCAGTCTCTGAATCTCCTAGCTCGGCCGTGTGGCAAAACAGTGTAGTCCGCGCTAGGTCCTCTTGTTCCCCACTTCAATTGGTCTTTGACACTTAGCAGGTTTCACTTCGTTTTGAGCCGATCTTTGACATTTGTCATCTTGTTGCTCAAACCTATAATCAAGCGCAACTTGTAAGGATTTTGGGATTATTTTGTGGCAATTCATAGCAAAAGCAATAGCAAGTAGGGGTATAATCATGTTAAAATCCTAACTTATCAACTCCCCCAAACTTAAACCTTTGCTTGTCCTCAAGCAAACAAAATAAGACCTACCCCAAAAGAGCAATCCAAGAATTTCCAGCTATCCTAAAGTACCTCAACAAGCATCAATTGGGACTAACAATTGCCCTCAATACGAATGCATCATTAACACATCTTAGGCTTTTGAAAACTATGGATCAAGTGTGCCACAAGAGCATCAAGTGTTGACACATTTCATCAAAGAGCTTTCCTTAAATACCTTGGTCATTGTGGAACCCAAACTCAAACATCCTCAACTCTCCCTAAGCGAACCTCACCTTTTAGAGTAGTGACACACAAACCGAGGTTGATGGGATTTTCACTCAATTCTCTCAAAAAGAAGGTCACAAACCCGGCTCTAGGTACCATATGCTTGCCCCTTATGTAAGTATCCACTAATGTAGGTTCCGTTCAACTCAAGATCATATAGGGCTTTTGGGGAGTCATTGTAAAGGCTTTTGGGCAAGGATAGGACATGTTTTTGTTCAAGTGGGTTCAATCTTCCCTTAAGCACTTCTTTTGATTCATTTTGGCACACTTTTCTTGACTCATTTGAGTATTTACTTCTTTTTCAAGGGGTTAGAGAGACACACTGTCACTCTTTCTTATGCAATTCAACACATTTCTCCTTTTTCTGCTTTTTTTTTTCACTCCCTTTTTCACCTTTGTTTTCTTTGAATCCCCTTTTTGACCTTATTCACTTTGGTCTTTCTTTTTGTGTTGTCTTTTCTTCCTTTTTCATTGCCTTTCTTTTCTTTTGCTTTTGTACCTTTTACCACATTGTTTCCTTTCTTGCCTCTCCCCCCAAACTTAGACATTTGTCATTTACTCAAGGGAAGATGTGGGTGCCAAGAGAGGGTCTCATGAAAAACGGGTATAGGCTTGTAGTTTTGGTTCTTGAAAGAAGGAAGTTTAAGGCTCAAAAGGGTTAACTAGGGAATCATTTCATTGGTAGGCTATGGAGTTGTTCAACTTAGCATTTGGATCAAGGAGAGCCTATAATCACTTCTCAAGTCAAATTTCATCTAGGATTTTGCCTCAACAAACATTCGGGGCAAGTTCTAGACCATCGGCTCGGGACTTGGACTCACAATTCTAATTCTCACCACACACCCTCAAAGATTGCTAAAGACATTGAGTCGAGGGCCCACAACGACCTTAGTTACGTTTCAAGCGCACAATGGTTCAACAAGACCATATGATGATTGTTTGGTCGACACAAGAGTCTCAAGGCCACGACTTTCACCATCCTAAGCACAACATTATGTCTTTGACCATGGGATCAAAGGCAAATGTGTTAGGCCCAAGTGAAGCTTTGCCTGAGGTAACCTTAACTACGCAAAATCAAAAGAAAAAAAATCAAAAACGGACTCAAACCCTTAAGAAGGCTGTCACGCCATCCATCATTGGGAAGAGCCACCCGGTTCGCACAACACTCTACCCTTGGAAAGAACCGTGGCATTAAGAAAACCAAGGGCTTATTGACAACGCCAAACCAAAACAAAAGGCTACAAGCCTAAATACCAAGCTAAAAACGAAATTTTTTAACGAAAATAGAAAAACTGAATGAATATGTGCAATGGGGAGTAGAATATACAACAGGGATGAATATATACATAAAGTAGAGAAGTAGCCAAAACTAGCAGTTATATACAGGCCAACTATCAAATTTAAAACATAAACTAAAAGTCAACTATATACAATCATCCAAATGTAAACAATCATCAAAAATCAAAATAGTAGGGCGCACCCCCACGAATAAGAGCTGGTATTGTCCCCAATGCCAACTACCAAAATAAGCATAAAAACAGAGAAAGGATATAGAATGGCTCCTCAAGCCTGATCCGTCTGCATGGGCTGATCAGTGGTCCCCTGGTCCTCTGTACTGGCAGGAACCTTAGACTGGTTCCCGGCCTGCTGCTGCTCTGCTGCTGGGACAGGGGCCGGGTCATGGACCTGCTGAACATCTGGTGGAGCAGTGGGGGTATCCTCCTGAACCTGTGCCACCTCTATCACAACACCCTCAGTGTTAGGAAGCTTCCTCTTCTTCCTTGGGTGCCTCGGCTCCTCCTCCTGCTGTGGTTGTGCTGCTGCTGGATCTAGAGCTGGATCCCCCAATAGCAAGTCTAATGGCATCTGGTCTGCCAAAAGCTTGTCCACATCTGCTCGCAGCTTCTTTACCGACTCCCGAGACGCCCTCGACTTTCTCATTTTCTTATGTTCCTTTGCAAGCTCCTTCAAGGCCTTGCCATGTGAGGCTACCGCCGTAGTCAAGGTGGCCTGGGTCTCCAAAATCTTCTCCTGGTTGGCCAGGAGCTTCTTCAATGTCTCCTCAATGGAAGGAGGAACCTGAGCAATGGTTGGTGCTGAATGTGCCTCAACTGTAGTAGCCAAAGTGGACAACTTGGATGTCGCTGCTGACATCCAGTTGTTTGGACTGGCTAAAGACTGACTGAGCTGGTGGGCAGTGAACCGATGAGTCTTTGAAACAGGAGCTGCCGGGTCAGTTGGAGTAGAAGGACCTGGGGGTAAGGGCTCACTAGTGGAAGTGGTCGGGATGGAGGATGGTCCAATAGAAGGCTCTACCGCAACTGGCTCCTCAGACTGGCCAGTTGGGGCAGAGGTGGGTGGCTGGTACTTTTTGGATTTTGGGTTGTCTGAACCCAATTGGCTATACCAAGAATAGAGGGCCACCGGCTTTGTCTTGACATCAAATCGCTTTTTCTTCACCTCCAAATCCCTAAAGTACATGGACAGAGTGTTTGGGAAGGGGTAGTTTGTGTTGGTCTCCTATTCGACTGTAGAGATCACCCTCGAGATGATGTTGCCCACATTGAGAGGAAGCCCGGCCATGATAGATGCCACAAGAACAGCCCGGGCAAGAGGAACTGAGTGATCATGTGTGGAGGGATGAAGTTTACTACAAACGAATGTCAACCAACCCTTTGCTTCAAAATTGAATGTGTTCCGTAGAATCTTCTCCCCCGCCTTCAACCATTTTGGAACAGTGCCCGGGGCTGCCAAGTACTCGGCCAACCAGGGATGCACCTCCTCACCCATTGCTAACTTCGCTAAGTATTCTGTTTTATCCTCCTCTTTGAACCACAAATATTCATTCAAGGACTTCCCATCAAAAACCACCATTTTATCCCGCACCTTCGTCGCCTTTGTGTCCTTAACCACATGAGAAACATTGCAATATAACTCTTTTACCATATGCTCATTGGCATCAATACACCTCTCCTTGAAGAAGCCCCAGCCATCTTTGGTACGGAATTGCTCTTGCACCTTTTGGGTTGAGAGGTAGAAGATCACTGTCAATGAATTGCCTCTCCGGGATCAATTTTCTCACGGGCCACCACTCTCTAAATTTGTGGAATGCTATTTCACTCACAAATCTGTCTGCCCAGGCTTCAGGTTTTCTGGTTCGATCAACTCCCCCGACTTGAGGCTCACCTCCCTCACCATATCCTGCACTCTCCCCAGATAATGAAGCTGTGGGGGAGGTGGAGTATTGCTCCTCACTTCTTGCTACGGACTCATCAGACGAATCCGAAATTACATTGACCGGTCTCTTGGAGGTAGGTGAAGGTGGAGGAGTGTCATGTAATTGGAATGGGTCAGAGGTGTGAGTGGGGGCTGATTCTGAGGTGATGCTCCGGGAGGGTGCATACTCACTCCCCGAAGAGTGGGAGGCAGCCCTATCAGCAGCCCGTATCAGCTTACGGGTCTTTTTAATGTTTTCCCGGGCCTGGGGAGTGAGTTTAGCAATTCTTTTTCCCTTTCCCCCTCGGGAGGAACCACCTCTCCCGGGTTGTTGTTGTTCTGTACCTCCCCGTTTCTTAACCATGATCTGCAAAAATGCACGTCTAACATTGTTAGTTTAAGCATATGCAGTGAATTAGATGAGTTACACAGGAGGGGAAAACACAGGTAATTTGCATAACACAGAAGCAGAACACATGGGCGCGGACCGCGTAGATCTGGAGCGCGGACCGCGCAGGGCATATGCCCCCCAGTGAAGCTCTCTGAATCCCCCCAACACGATCCGCACTGATATGAACCGCGACCGGGTTGGGCCAGCACGGACCGCGCAAAAATGTGACGCGGCCACGCTGGTTTAAGTAGGCACCACAGAAGAAACTACGCGGACCGCACACAAATGATGCGCGGCCGCGCTGGGCCTTTTAAATGAACTGAGCTAGGGTTTAGCATTTTGGTCCATTTTTCATCAAATCTTTGGGTCCTAGTTGTCCCTACTCAATTTCACATATTGAAGTTCATGCCCAATGTTCAAGATAAACACAAAAAGCTAAGCTAATCATTAAACCTAAGAAAAATGAGAAGAAAATAAGATGTTATACTACTGGGAAGCAAGCACAATAATTAAAAGTTAAACCTATGAATGAAATTAGCAAGGAATGTTACCAGGTGTTATGAAGATTCAACTATTTGAAGCAAAGGTCTCAGTGAATAGTGAAAATTTAAGCCCAGGAAGTCAAAGTGCGTAAACGGTAAAATGAGGCCTAGGGTCTCTATTTATAGGAAAACTGTGGGACCCATCACCTACCTACCAGCGCGGCCGCGCAAAAATGGATGCGGACCGCGCTGGATTTCATTCCTTCACATTGAGATGAGCTGCCCACGCGGACTGCACTGTTTTGTTACGCGGCCGCATGGGAAACTTCAGAGAGCATGACATTTGGGCCTCCCCAGCGCGGACCGCACAAAAGTGCTCTGCGGCCGCATTGGAAACTTCAGAGACTCAACACCCCATTGTACCAGCCTACGCGGACCGCACTATTTTGTAGCATGCCGCGTTGGCAAACTTCAGAGACCTGACATTTTTGTTCTGCACTGGTTCAACATTATCCCTACAACATCTCACAAACCATTAGCTCAAAAATCCTAGTCTATAAAGAAAATCAACGAAATAGAAAAAGACATGGGTTGCCTCCCAAGAAGCGCCTGATTTAACGTCGCGGCACGACGCATGTTACCATCTCATCATTTCAAATGAAGAAGTGCCACCACGTGGCTGTCATCAATCTTCCCCAAGTAATGCTTCACGCGATGCCCATTAACGCGGAATACCTCACCATTTTTGTTTTTGAGATCAAGAGCACCAAAAGGAGTTACAAATACCACTTCAAAAGGGCCACTCCACTTAGACTTGAGTTTGCCCGGAAATAACCTCAACCGGGAGTTGAAAAGAAGAACTATATCACCAACCTTGAATTCCTTTCCCTGAGCATATTTGTCATGAAGGTACTTCATCCTGTCCTTGTACAAAGACGAGCTGGAGTAGGCATGAAATCTAAACTCATCAAGCTCATTCAATTGCTCCACTCGGAGATTGGCTGCAACATCCCATTCCAAGTTCAACTTCCTCAATGCCCACATAGCCTTGTGCTCAAGTTCCACCGGAAGATGGAAAGCTTTACCAAACACCAACCGATACGGAGACATACCAATTGGAGTCTTGTAAGCCGTCCGATAAGCCCAAAGAGCATCATCCAATTTCTTCGACCAATCGGTCCTATTAGCACTCACCGTTTTGGACAAAATACTCTTTATCTCCCGATTTGAGACTTCCACTTGTCCGCTAGCTTGTGGATGATAGGGGGTGGTCACTTTGTGGTTAACTCCATACTTAGCAAGCAATGAGTCGAAAGCCTTGTTGCAAAAATGGGACCCCCCATCACTAATAATGGCCCGAGGAGTACTAAATCTCGTAAAGATACTCTTTTTCAAAAATGCTACAACACTTCGGGCTTCATTGTTGGGTAGAGCCACGGCTTCCATCCACTTTGAGACATAGTCCACAGCCACGAGAATGTAAGTGTTACCACAAGAGCTCACGAACGGACCCATGAAATCGATGCCCCAAACATTAAAAATATCCACCTCGAGAATTATATTGAGGGGCACCTCATCCTTCTTTGAAATACCGCCGGCTCTTTGACATGCATCACATCTCTTCACCAATTCACTAGCATCCTTGAACAGCGTCGGCCAATAGAATCCACAACTCGAAACCTTTGAGGCCGTCCTCACTGCCCCCCCCCCTCGTGATGGCCACCATAGGGAGAAGAGTGACAAGTCTCAATATGCTCATTTGTTCACTTTCCGGTACACATCTTCTTATCACTCCATCCGTGCAAATTCTAAACAAATACGGATCATCCCGATAGAAATCCAAGCTATTCCGCTTGAGTTTCTTCCTTTGGTTGGAAGAGAGCTCACACGGGACGTTACCAGACACAATGAAGTTGGCGATGTCCGCGAACCATGGCATTTCGCACATAGAAATGGAAAGAAGTTGCTCGTCAGGGAACCTATCATTAATCTCAATACCATCACTTGGTCTCCCCTCTTCCTCTAATCGGGACAAATGGTCCGCAACTTGATTCTCGCTTCCCTTTCTATCCACAATCTCTAAATCAAATTACTGAAGGAGTAGCACACCTCATCAATCTTGCCTTTGAATCCTTCTTAGTCATCAAATACCGGAGGGCTGCATGGTCCGTGTGTATGATCACCTTTGCTCCCAAAAGGTAAGGTCGAAATTTCTCCATCGCGAGCATAATAGCCAATAGCTCCTTTTCCGTCACTGTGTAGTTTCTTTGGGCCTCATTCATTGTCTTGCTAGCATAATACACAGGATGGAACATTTTGTTGATCCTTTGGCCTAGCACCGCCCCAACCGCTACATCACTCGCATCGCACATAAGTTCAAAAGGCAAATCCCAATTAGGTGCGGTGATGATAGGAGTTATTGTCAACTTGTGTTTCAATAGCGCAAAAGACTCCATGCACTTCTCATCAAAGATAAACTTGACATCCTTCTCTAAGAATTTGCAAAGCGGGTTCACAATTTTTGAAAAATCTTTAATGAATCGCCGGCAGAACCGGGCATGACCAAGAAAACTCCTCACCCCTTTGACAGAAGTAGGGGGAGGGAGCCTTGAGATAACCTCTATTTTTGCCTTATCAACTTCAATTCCTTGCCTTGAGATTTTGTGACCCAATACAATTCCCTCTTGTACCATAAAGTGACATTTCTCCCAATTGAGCACAAAGTTTCTTCACATCTTGCAAAAACCCTATCCAAGTTCACCAAATATCCTTCAAATGAATCTCCCACCACGCTGAAGTCGTCCATGAATACCTCCAAGATATCCTCCACCATGTCAGTGAAAATTGCCATCATACATCTTTGGAAGGTCAATGGGGCATTACATAGTCCGAATGGCATTCTCGAGAAAGCGAACGTGCCATAAGGACATGTAAAGGTTGTCTTCTCCTGATCCTCCGGGGCAATGAGAATTTGATTATACCCCGAGTAGACATCTAGAAAACAATAAAAGGCCCGGCCCGCAAGACGATCGAGCATTTGGTCCAAGAATGGTAGTGGGAAATGATCTTTTCTTGTCACCTTATTTAGCTTTCTATAGTCCATACACACTCTCCAACCCGTAACTGTCCGAGTAGGAATCAACTCATTGTTGGCATTGGTCACTACCGTCATTCCACCCTTCTTTGGCACACATTGGACCGGAGAGGTCCATGAACTGTCCGAGATCGGGTAAACCACACCGGTGTCAAGCCACTTGATAACTTCTTTCTTTACTACTTCTTGCATCACCTCGTTGAGTCTCCTTTGATGTTCAAGAGATGGCCGTGCATCCTCCTCCAAGATGATCTTATGCATGCAAAATGCGGGGCTTATTCCCCTGATGTCCGCCAAAGTCCATCCTATTGCCCTTTTTCGCTTTTGAAGCACCTCCACAGTGGCCTCAACCTGCAAGTTAGTAAGGCAAGAAGAAAGAATAACTGGAAGAGTAGAATTAGAGCCCAAGAATTCATACCTTAGGTGTGGAGGAAGTGGTTTCAACTCCAACACCGGTGGCTCCTCAATTGATGGCTTGGTTGGCGGAGTTTTGCGATTTTCAAGATCCAAAGATAGTTTCCTAGGCTCATATGAATATGAACCCATTCCATGCAATGCATTCACACACTCCACTCTACTGGCATCATCATTGGCATCCATGTTAAGAAGCACGGCTTCGAGAGGATCTTCAACATTAATCAAAGAACTTGTGTCATCCAATATCACCGCCGTGACAATGTCCACAAATGAACACACCTCCGTATTGGGTTGCCTCATTGACTTGCACACATGAAATACCACCTTCTCATCACCCACACGGAATGTCAACTCCCCTGCTTCCACATCAACCAATGCCTTCCCCGTAGCTAGGAAAGGTCTTCCAAGAATAATAGGCACTTCGAAATCCACTTCGCAATCCAATATTACAAAGTCGGCCGGCAATATAAATTTGTCCACCCGGACAAGCACATCGTCGATTATACCTAAAGGCCTCTTCATCCACCGGTCCGCCATTTGAAGTCTCATTGAGGTTGGCCTAGGTTGTCCAATTCCCAAAGTCTTGAAGACTGAGTACGGCATCAGATTAATGCTAGCCCCCAAGTCACATAGGGCCTTAGCAAAGTCCGCCCTTCCGATAGTACAAGGAATAGTGAAAGCTCCAGGGTCTTCTAGTTTCGGGGCCATAGAATGCACAATTGCACTAACTTGGTGCGTCATCTTTATTGTTTCACACTCCATAGAACGCTTCTTGGTAACTAAATCCTTCATAAATTTTGCGTACCCAGGCATTTGTTCAAGTGCCTCCACTAAAGGAACATTGATTGTGAGGCTCTTCATCATGTCTATGAATTTCTTAAACTGATTGTCGTTCATTTGTTTTGCTAACCGCTGAGGATATGGTGGAGGTGGTCTAGGCAAGGGTGCCTTGGCCTTGGGCACCGCCGGCTCGGGCATATCAATAATGTGTTCCCTAGACGGGTTCACGGTCTCTTGAGTCTCTACCCCGGCCTCATCATCAATATCAATTCGCACATCATTTGTCACTATTGGTTCAACCACATTGTCAACATTCAAAGGTGCATCAGCATCATGCAACTCAATTTCATCATTCACAACTTGATTCTCAACCGAGGCATGCACATCACCGCCTCTTCCACTCCTAGTTGTAACCGCCATCACATGATTGTTACCCCCCTTCGGGTTCACTACCGTATCACTTGGTAGCGCACCTTTTGGTCGGGTACTTTTAAGCTTGAGAGATTTGTCCTATTTGTACCTCTAGGTTCCGGATAGATGTGTTATGCGAAGCCAATTGTGCGTCAGAATCTTGGTTCTTTTTCATCATCTGCTCGAACATCATCTCTATCCGTCCCATATCACTTCCAGAAGAACTAGGCCCTTGTGACTGAAAGGGGGGTGGATTGTTTGGTTGTTGGAACATGGGGGGCCTTTGAAAGCCTTGCCCCCTACCACCATTATTCCACCCTCCTTGATTGCTATTGTTGTTGTTGTTCCAATTGTTGTTGTTCCCGTTCCAATTGCCTTGGTTATTACCTTGATTACCTCAATTGTTGTTCTGATTGTTATTGTTCCAATTGTTACCACCTTGTTGTTGATTATTGTTATTCCAATTGCCGCCTCCTTGTTGATTGCCCCAATTGCCTTGGGGGCGCCATTGTTGATTCCCTTGATTTCCTCTATTTCCTTGATAGTTATTGACATATTGGCATTCCTCACTTTGATCATCAAAACACTCGTTCGAATAACCACCACCATCATTATTGTTGTCAAACTGCTCACCATTACCTTGAGGTTGTTGTTGCCCTCTTTGCCTCCTTTTTAGCATAGAAACATTCTCCATTGCATTGACTTGGTGCGGGTTTTGTACTTGTTGCATTTGCGCCTTCGCCAACTGATTCATTGTTGTTGTAAGTTCGGCAATAGCTTGGCCATGATCACTCAACTCCTTGTGCAAATGGATGACCGTGGGGTCACCTTGGGGTACATTCGCTCGGCTTTGCCATGCCGAAGAGGTGTCGGCCATTTCATCAAGTACGTCACATGCCTCTTGGTAAGAAAGTTTCATAAAGTTCCCACCGGCCAATTGGTTCACAATGCATTGATTCGTGGTGTTGATGCCCCTATAGAAAGTCTGCTGGATCATCGCCTCAGTCATGTCGTTGTTAGGGCACTCCTTCACCATTGTTCTATATCGCTCCCAGATCTCATGCAATGGTTCCGTTGGCATTTGCTTAAAGGCTAGAATCTCGTCCCGAAGAGCCGCCATATGACTTGGAGAAAAGAACTTGGCAATAAATTTGTCCGCCAATTCATCCCATGTGGTAATAGAATGATTTGGTAACCTTTCTAACCAGTCCAACGCTTTGCCCCGAAGAGAAAACGGGAAAAGCCTCAATCTCAACGCATCCTCTGA
This sequence comes from Nicotiana attenuata, assembly GCF_001879085.1. NCBI lineage: Eukaryota > Viridiplantae > Streptophyta > Magnoliopsida > Solanales > Solanaceae > Nicotiana > Nicotiana attenuata. The sequence continues at coordinate 237,924 of NW_017670427.1, forward strand.
CACGTTTGTTTGTTTGCTGCCCCAGCAAGTATCTACGAACCCCTTCAAGTGCTTGTATGCATTTTGGTCGGAGGCGCCCGTAAAATATCCCCTTTGCTCGAGCAAGGTCAACATGACATTTGTGATTTGAAAGTTCCCCACCCGGATTCGGGGAGGAACGATGGCACTCGCGTACCCTTGATTAGGAAGAACTCTTGGGACTGCTCTTGGTGGTGGCGAAGGAGGGTCTGGAATAGGATTGTTGTCATTTGCGTGGGCTGGACGGCCCCTACGTGGAACTTGAGGTGGTATAACCTCTTCGGGCTCAAGATCCTCTACCTACTCCCCCGCGTTCATGTTGCCAAGAGGGTCGTTTGCATTGAGAGCCATAGTAGCTAAATGATTGACACAACTAGAATTAGTAAACAAGAAGGAAAGAGAAGCAAAACACAAGACTAACTAAACCGATAGTCAACACCGTAAGCTCCCCGGCAACGGCACCAAAAAGTTGATCGCGGCCATATCAACACTACACAATGGTAGGAAGAGTGGGTAGCAATAACTAATACCCAGTAGTGGATTGGGATCGAATTTCCACAGGGAGCTTGGAATGGAGTTGTATTGCCGGTTTAGTTTAGAATTGCGTTTGTACTTCTAATTGCACTCCTAACATTTTTGGGGGTTTTTATATTTAAAACTACTATTGCAATCTAAAAGATTAAAGCTAAATTATGCTAAGAAAATATTGCTAAGTTGTTCTTGATATAGGAAAAGGCACTAGGGTTGTGACACTACCTAGGTGGCTAGATAACGGGTAGAAGCTACTAAGGGGAGATTGATAAATCTGGGTTTAGTGCTATAGCCGTTGCACAATTGCACTCGTTCTCACACCTCTCGGTAGAGAGAACGATTTTGCCCAATTGACTCTCTCGAGACCAATTAGGTAGGCCAATTAGACCGGGCAACTAGGGCTCGAGTAGGGTAGTTACTCTTTTGAGGTTTAACCCGTTAATTGGGACTACCATTCTCATGGGTCTATCCCAATTTCTTGTTCGGTTAACTTTTAGGGTTATATGACTCTCTCTCTCAAGAAGAGTTAGACCCACTAAGCTTGAATTCATGTTTGCAACCGCAAATTCTAGATTAAAACACAAAATCAACCCAAATAACAAATACCCAATCTCAATCTCACCCTAGAATGCAACACCCATTAACTACCCATACTAGGGTTGAGCCACAACTCTAGCTAATGGGTTTAGCTAGACATAATTAAAGAAGAAACAGTAGAAATAGATGATGAAATGAACATAATAATTGATTACTACTTAAAATCTATGATATTCAAGAGCAAAATTGCAAAAATAGGCTACAAAATACTTCTCACGAGCGCAGCTCTAGTTCAGCAGCTAAAACGTTCCCTAAAAATGTCAAAAAGATCTATTTATACCGAGCTAGAAAATCTGGACAAAAATGCCCCTGCGGGGTAGGCGCGGACCGCGCAAAAAGGGAGCGCGACCNAATTAAGGGTTATTTGTTAAATACCCAATTAATTAATAAAACAATTTGTGAAAATAGCTAATTAAATGACAAAAATGATTTTTATGCATGAAGATGATCTAAAATAATTACTTAACATTATAAAAGTATAAAAAATCATTTTTTGTATAGATAATGCAGTTATGCATATGAATATGCACTTATAGTCTTAAAAATGCAAATGTAATTGTAAAAAAAACTACAATTAATAACGCGAATATGACCGCGTAAAAAAGAGCGCGGACCGCGCAGATTGCCCTTGAATGACCCAGTCTCTGAATCTTCTAGCGCGGCCGCGTGGCAAACAGTGCGGTCCGCGCTAGGTCTTCTTGTTCCCCACTTCAATTGGTCTTTGACACTTGGCAGGTTTCACTCCGTTTTGAGCTGATCTTTAAAAAAAACTGCAATAATACTAGCTATATTTGAGACCAATCTCTCTCTAACTGATTCTCTCGGCGTAACAAAGCGTGGTCAGCTAACCTGCGCTAGGAAGCCATGGGAGGGTAGGGGACGACCTAAGCAGACCAGCAAAAGAATGCTAGCGCGCTGGTTGACCTAGAGTTCACTGGCCCTCTGAACCTAGCCACGCGGACCGCGCAGAACTGCACCGCGGCCGCGCGGTTTCCGACGCGCGGACCGCGCACGAATGATCGCGGCGCGCTGGCGGCCTGCACACCTGGACCTGCAATTCTGATTCTTAGTCAAACCTTCCGGGACCCACTCAAACTCACCCGAGACCCTTGGGGCTACCAACCGAACCATACACACACTACCAAAACTACACCTACGGAACTACATCGTACGTGTCGACTACGTAAAACTCGGTACCCAAAAACCCAAACCAAATTCCGAAAACGTTTAGGGTACCTTACCGTAAACGAACCCGAAACTTACGTAACGTTTTTTACCTCCCCGTAAAATTTTTACCCAAAATTACCGTAAAAACGAACTACCGTAAAAACGTTTTTTAAAACCCTGGGTTTTTACACCGTTAGGAAACCCTTAAAAAACGAAAACCCTATTAAACCCAAAAATTTCGGAAAACGTTCCCCAAAAAAGTTTCCCGTAAAAACCCCTTAAAAACCGTTCCCTAAAACGTCAAAACCCGAAAGTTTCGAACCTTTTTAAAACCGCCCTTTAAAATAAAACCTTTTTTAAGGAAAACCCTTTTGGTTTA